>NC_083752.1:12687132-12898736 GCF_033458585.1 Syngnathus typhle
ATGCCAACCTAACCAGAGTGACGGGAGCGGCACAATTCAGAAAAAGTGCTCAGCTCGCCGAGAAAATGCGATTTAAGCAATAAAATTAAAAATGCTTATAAAACATAAACCAAACGTTGGAGGTGGTCATTTCCTAATGCGCAGTAATAAACTCGGCACTCTAAAGCACCCGAGAGCGTTTTTTTCGATGCCAACCTAACCAGAGTGACGGGAGCGGCACAATTCAGAAAAAGTGCTCAGCTCGCCGAGAAAATGCGATTTAAGCAATAAAATTAAAAATGCTTATTAAACATAAACCAAACGTTGGAGGTGGTCATTTCTTCATGCGCAGTGAATAACTCGGCACTCTAAAGCACCCGAGAGCGTTTTTTTCGATGCCAACCTAACCAGAGTGACGGGAGCGGCACAATTCAGAAAAAGCGCTCAGCTCGCCGAGAAAATGCGATTTAAGCAATAAAATTAAAAATGCTTATAAAACATAAACCAAACGTTGGAGGTGGTCATTTCTCAATGCGCAGTAATAAACTCGGCACTCTAAAGCACCCGAGAGCGTTTTTTTCGATGCCAACCTAACCAGAGTGACGGGAGCGGCACAATTCAGAAAAAGTGCTCAGCTCGCCGAGAAAATGCGATTTAAGCAATAAAATTAAAAATGCTTATAAAACATAAACCAAACGTTGGAGGTGGTCATTTCCTAATGCGCAGTAATAAACTCGGCACTCTAAAGCACCCGAGAGCGTTTTTTTCGATGCCAACCTAACCAGAGTGACGGGAGCGGCACAATTCAGAAAAAGTGCTCAGCTCGCCGAGAAAATGCGATTTAAGCAATAAAATTAAAAATGCTTATAAAACATAAACCAAACGTTGGAGGTGGTCATTTCTTAATGCGCAGTAATAAACTCGGCACTCTAAAGCACCCGAGAGCGTTTTTTTCGATGCCAACCTAACCAGAGTGACGGGAGCGGCACAATTCAGAAAAAGTGCTCAGCTCGCCGAGAAAATGCGATTTAAGCAATAAAATTAAAAATGCTTATAAAACATAAACCAAACGTTGGAAGTGGTCATTTCTTCATGCGCAGTGATAAACTCGGCACTCTAAAGCACCCGAGAGCATTTTTTTCGATGCCAACCTAACCAGAGTTACGGGAGCGGCACAATTCAGAAAAAGCGCTCAGCTCGCCGAGAAAATGCGATTTAAGCAATAAAATTAAAAATGCTTATAAAACATAAACCAAACGTTGGAGGTGGTCATTTCTTCATGCGCAGTGATAAACTCGGAACTCTAAAGCACCCGAGAGCGTTTTTTTCGATGCCAACCTAACCAGAGTGACGGGAGCGGCACAATTCAGAAAAAGCGCTCAGCTCGCCGAGAAAATGCGATTTAAGCAATAAAATTAAAAATGCTTATAAAACATAAACCAAACGTTGGAGGTGGTCATTTCTTCATGCGCAGTGATAAACTCGGCACTCTAAAGCACTCGAGAGCGTTTTTTTCGATGCCAACCTAACCAGAGTGACGGGAGCGGCACAATTCAGAAAAAGTGCTCAGCTCGCCGAGAAAATGCGATTTAAGCAATAAAATTAAAAATGCTTTTAAAACATAAACCAAACGTTGGAGGTGGTCATTTCTTCATGCGCAGTGAATAACTCGGCACTCTAAAGCACCCGAGAGCGTTTTTGTCGATGCCAACCTAACCAGAGTGACGGGAGCGGCACAATTCAGAAAAAGTGCTCAGCTCGCCGAGAAAATGCGACTTAAGCAATAAAATTAAAAATGCTTATAAAACATAAACCAAACGTTGGAGGTGGTCATTTCTTAATGCGCAGTAATAAACTCGGCACTCTAAAGCACCCGAGAGCGTTTTTTTCGATGCCAACCTAACCAGAGTGACGGGAGCGGCACAATTCAGAAAAAGTGCTCAGCTCGCCGAGAAAATGCGATTTAAGCAATAAAATTAAAAATGCTTATAAAACATAAACCAAACGTTGGAAGTGGTCATTTCTTCATGCGCAGTGATAAACTCGGCACTCTAAAGCACCCGAGAGCGTTTTTTTCGATGCCAACCTAACCAGAGTTACGGGAGCGGCACAATTCAGAAAAAGCGCTCAGCTCGCCGAGAAAATGCGATTTAAGCAATAAAATTAAAAATGCTTATAAAACATAAACCAAACGTTGGAGGTGGTCATTTCTTCATGTGCAGTGATAAACTCGGCACTCTAAAGCACCCGACAGCGTTTTTTTCGATGCCAACCTAACCAGAGTGACGGGAGCGGCACAATTCAGAAAAAGCGCTCAGCTCGCCGAGAAAATGCGATTTAAGCAATAAAATTAAAAATGCTTATAAAACATAAACCAAACGTTGGAGGTGGTCATTTCTTCATGCGCAGTGATAAACTCGGCACTCTAAAGCACCCGAGAGCGTTTTTTTCGATGCCAACCTAACCAGAGTGACGGGAGCGGCACAATTCAGAAAAAGTGCTCAGCTCGCCGAGAAAATGCGATTTAAGCAATAAAATTAAAAATGCTTATAAAACATAAACCAAACGTTGGAGGTGGTCATTTCTTCATGCGCAGTGAATAACTCGGCACTCTAAAGCACCCGAGAGCGTTTTTTTCGATGCCAACCTAACCAGAGTGACGGGAGCGGCACAATTCAGAAAAAGTGCTCAGCTCGCCGAGAAAATGCGATTTAAGCAATAAAATTAAAAATGCTTATAAAACATAAACCAAACGTTGGAGGTGGTCATTTCTTAATGCGCAGTAATAAACTCGGTGTCACGGTGCGGAGTAGAGAAATGGAGCAGGGCGACCAAGTGCAGCTTGGACCAGGGTTTATTGCAGGAACTCAAAACACAGACTCGGCAAACTGACGTGACTTAACTAACAAACTAACAACAGGACTGACCAAACAGCGACGTGAGACGAAACGGACAGGGTGGCATTCCATGACAGCAGCAACAGCATGCAATGCTCCGACCGGGACTAACACACAAACAGAACTTAAATACGCGACAGGTAACGAGAGGCAGGTGCGTGTGGTTACAATAATCAAGGGCACACAGGAAGGGAGGGGCGAGCACACAGACACATAACCAAAACTGGAGACGAGGCATGACACTCGGCACTCTAAAGCACCCGTGAGCGTTTTTTTCGATGCCAACCTAACCAGAGTGACGGGAGCGGCACAATTCAGAAAAAGTGCTCAGCTCGCCGAGAAAATGCGATTTAAGCAATAAAATTAAAAATGCTTATAAAACATAAACCAAACGTTTGAGGTGGTCATTTCTTCATGCGCAGTGATAAAGTCGGCACTCTAAAGCACCCGAGAGCGTTTTTTTCGATGCCAACCTAACCAGAGTGACGGGAGCGGCACAATTCAGAAAAAGTGCTCAGCTCGCCGAGAAAATGCGATTTAAGCAATAAAATTAAAAATGCTTATTAAACATAAACCAAACGTTGGAGGTGGTCATTTCTTCATGCGCAGTGATAAACTCGGCACTCTAAAGCACCCGAGAGCGTTTTTTTCGATGCCAACCTAACCAGAGTGACGGGAGCGGAACAATTCAGAAGAAGTGCTCAGCTCGCCGAGAAAATGCGATTTAAGCAATAAAATTAAAAATGCTTATAAAACATAAACCAAACGTTGGAGGTGGTCATTTCTTAATGCGCAGTAATAAACTCGGCACTCTAAAGCACCCGAGAGCGTTTTTTTCGATGCCAACCTAACCAGAGTGACGGGAGCGGCACAATTCAGAAAAAGTGCTCAGCTCGCCGAGAAAATGCGATTTAAGCAATAAAATTAAAAATGCTTATTAAACATAAACCAAACGTTGGAGGTGGTCATTTCTTCATGCGCAGTGAATAACTCGGCACTCTAAAGCACCCGAAAGCGTTTTTTTCGATGCCAACCTAACCAGAGTGACGGGAGCGGCACAATTCAGAAAAAGCGCTCAGCTCGCCGAGAAAATGCGATTTAAGCAATAAAATTAAAAATGCTTATAAAACATAAACCAAACGTTGGAGGTGGTCATTTCTTAATGCGCAGTAATAAACTCGGCACTCTAAAGCACCCGAGAGCGTTTTTTTTCGATGCCAACCTAACCAGAGTGACGGGAGCGGCACAATTCAGAAAAAGTGCTCAGCTCGCCGAGAAAATGCGATTTAAGCAATAAAATTAAAAATGCTTATTAAACATAAACCAAACGTTGGAGGTGGTCATTTCTTCATGCGCAGTGAATAACTCGGCACTCTAAAGCACCCGAGAGCGTTTTTTTCGATGCCAACCTAACCAGAGTGACGGGAGCGGCACAATTCAGAAAAAGCGCTCAGCTCGCCGAGAAAATGCGATTTAAGCAATAAAATTAAAAATGCTTATAAAACATAAACCAAACGTTGGAGGTGGTCATTTCTTAATGCGCAGTAATAAACTCGGCACTCTAAAGCACCCGAGAGCGTTTTTTTCGATGCCAACCTAACCAGAGTGACGGGAGCGGCACAATTCAGAAAAAGTGCTCAGCTCGCCGAGAAAATGCGATTTAAGCAATAAAATTAAAAATGCTTATTAAACATAAACCAAACGTTGGAGGTGGTCATTTCTTCATGCGCAGTGAATAACTCGGCACTCTAAAGCACCCGAGAGCGTTTTTTTCGATGCCAACCTAACCAGAGTGACGGGAGCGGCACAATTCAGAAAAAGCGCTCAGCTCGCCGAGAAAATGCGATTTAAGCAATAAAATTAAAAATGCTTATTAAACATAAACCAAACATTGGAGGTGGTCATTTCTTCATGCGCAGTGAATAACTCGGCACTCTAGAGCACCCGAGAGCGTTTTTTTCGATGCCAACCTAACCAGAGTGACGGGAGCGGCACAATTCAGAAAAAGCACTCAGCTCGCCGAGAAAATGCGATTTAAGCAATAAAATTAAAAATGCTTATAAAACATAAACCAAACGTTGGAGGTGGTCATTTCTTCATGCGCAGTGATAAACTCGGCACTCTAAAGCACCCGAGAGCGTTTTTTTCGATGCCAACCTAACCAGAGTGACGGGAGCGGCACAATTCAGAAAAAGTGCTCAGCTCGCCGAGAAAATGCGATTTAAGCAATAAAATTAAAAATGCTTTTAAAACATAAACCAAACGTTGGAGGTGGTCATTTCTTCATGCGCAGTGAATAACTCGGCACTCTAAAGCACCCGAGAGCGTTTTTGTCGATGCCAACCTAACCAGAGTGACGGGAGCGGCACAATTCAGAAAAAGTGCTCAGCTCGCCGAGAAAATGCGATTTAAGCAATAAAATTAAAAATGCTTATAAAACATAAACCAAACGTTGGAGGTGGTCATTTCTTAATGCGCAGTAATAAACTCGGCACTCTAAAGCACCCGAGAGCGTTTTTTTCGATGCCAACCTAACCAGAGTGACGGGAGCGGCACAATTCAGAAAAAGTGCTCAGCTCGCCGAGAAAATGCGATTTAAGCAATAAAATTAAAAATGCTTATAAAACATAAACCAAACGTTGGAGGTGGTCATTTCTTAATGCGCAGTAGTAAACTCGGCACTCTAGAGCACCCGAGAGCGTTTTTTTCGATGCCAACCTAACCAGAGTGACGGGAGCGGCACAATTCAGAAAAAGCGCTCAGCTCGCCGAGAAAATGCGATTTAAGCAATAAAATTAAAAATGCTTATAAAACATAAACCAAACGTTGGAGGTGGTCATTTCTTCATGCGCAGTGATAAACTCGGCACTCTAAAGCACACGAGAGCGTTTTTTTCGATGCCAACCTAACCAGAGTGACGGGAGCGGCACAATTCAGAAAAAGCGCTCAGCTCGCCGAGAAAATGCGATTTAAGCAATAAAATTAAAAATGCTTATAAAACATAAACCAAACGTTGGAGGTGGTCATTTCTTCATGCGCAGTGATAAACTCGGCACTCTAAAGCACCCGAGAGCGTTTTTTTCGATGCCAACCTAACCAGAGTGACGGGAGCGGCACAATTCAGAAAAAGTGCTCAGCTCGCCGAGAAAATGCGATTTAAGCAATAAAATTAAAAATGCTTATAAAACATAAACCAAACGTTGGAGGTGGTCATTTCTTCATGCGCAGTGAATAACTCGGCACTCTAAAGCACCCGAGAGCGTTTTTTTCGATGCCAACCTAACCAGAGTGACGGGAGCGGCACAATTCAGAAAAAGTGCTCAGCTCGCCGAGAAAATGCGATTTAAGCAATAAAATTAAAAATGCTTATAAAACATAAACCAAACGTTGGAGGTGGTCATTTCTTAATGCGCAGTAATAAACTCGGCACTCTAAAGCACCCGTGAGCGTTTTTTTCGATGCCAACCTAACCAGAGTGACGGGAGCGGCACAATTCAGAAAAAGTGCTCAGCTCGCCGAGAAAATGCGATTTAAGCAATAAAATTAAAAATGCTTATAAAACATAAACCAAACGTTGGAAGTGGTCATTTCTTCATGCGCAGTGATAAAGTCGGCACTCTAAAGCACCCGAGAGCGTTTTTTTCGATGCCAACCTAACCAGAGTTACGGGAGCGGCACAATTCAGAAAAAGCGCTCAGCTCGCCGAGAAAATGCGATTTAAGCAATAAAATTAAAAATGCTTATAAAACATAAACCAAACGTTGGAGGTGGTCATTTCTTCATGCGCAGTGATAAACTCGGCACTCTAAAGCACCCGAGAGCGTTTTTTTCGATGCCAACCTAACCAGAGTGACGGGAGCGGCACAATTCAGAAAAAGCGCTCAGCTCGCCGAGAAAATGCGATTTAAGCAATAAAATTAAAAATGCTTATAAAACATAAACCAAACGTTGGAGGTGGTCATTTCTTCATGCGCAGTGATAAACTCGGCACTCTAAAGCACCCGAGAGCGTTTTTTTCGATGCCAACCTAACCAGAGTGACGGGAGCGGCACAATTCAGAAAAAGTGCTCAGCTCGCCGAGAAAATGCGATTTAAGCAATAAAATTAAAAATGCTTATAAAACATAAACCAAACGTTGGAGGTGGTCATTTCTTCATGCGCAGTGAATAACTCGGCACTCTAAAGCACCCGAGAGCGTTTTTTTCGATGCCAACCTAACCAGAGTGACGGGAGCGGCACAATTCAGAAAAAGTGCTCAGCTCGCCGAGAAAATGCGATTTAAGCAATAAAATTAAAAATGCTTATAAAACATAAACCAAACGTTGGAGGTGGTCATTTCTTAATGCGCAGTAATAAACTCGGCACTCTAAAGCACCCGTGAGCGTTTTTTTCGATGCCAACCTAACCAGAGTGACGGGAGCGGCACAATTCAGAAAAAGTGCTCAGCTCGCCGAGAAAATGCGATTTAAGCAATAAAATTAAAAATGCTTATAAAACATAAACCAAACGTTGGAGGTGGTCATTTCTTAATGCGCAGTAATAAACTCGGCACTCTAAAGCACCCGAGAGCGTTTTTTTCGATGCCAACCTAACCAGAGTGACGGGAGCGGCACAATTCAGAAAAAGTGCTCAGCTCGCCGAGAAAATGCGATTTAAGCAATAAAATTAAAAATGCTTATAAAACATAAACCAAACGTTGGAGGTGGTCATTTCTTAATGCGCAGTAATAAACTCGGCACTCTAAAGCACCCGAGAGCGTTTTTTTCGATGCCAACCTAACCAGAGTGACGGGAGCGGCACAATTCAGAAAAAGTGCTAAGCTCGCCGAGAAAATGCGATTTAAGCAATAAAATTAAAAATGCTTATTAAACATAAACCAAACGTTGGAGGTGGTCATTTCTTCATGCGCAGTGATAAACTCGGAACTCTAAAGCACCCGAGAGCGTTTTTTTCGATGCCAACCTAACCAGAGTGACGGGAGCGGCACAATTCAGAAAAAGCGCTCAGCTCGCCGAGAAAATGCGATTTAAGCAATAAAATTAAAAATGCTTATAAAACATAAACCAAACGTTGGAGGTGGTCATTTCTTAATGCGCAGTAATAAACTCGGCACTCTAAAGCACCCGAGAGCGTTTTTTTCGATGCCAACCTAACCAGAGTGACGGGAGCGGCACAATTCAGAAAAAGTGCTCAGGTCGCCGAGAAAATGCGATTTAAGCAATAAAATTAAAAATGCTTATAAAACATAAACCAAACGTTGGAGGTGGTCATTTCTCAATGCGCAGTAATAAACTCGGCACTCTAAAGCACCCGAGAGCGTTTTTTTCGATGCCAACCTAACCAGAGTGACGGGAGCGGCACAATTCAGAAAAAGTGCTCAGCTCGCCGAGAAAATGCGATTTAAGCAATAAAATTAAAAATGCTTATAAAACATAAACCAAACGTTGGAGGTGGTCATTTCTTAATGCGCAGTAATAAACTCGGCACTCTAAAGCACCCGAGAGCGTTTTTTTCGATGCCAACCTAACCAGAGTGACGGGAGCGGCACAATTCAGAAAAAGCGCTCAGCTCGCCGAGAAAATGCGATTTAAGCAATAAAATTAAAAATGCTTATAAAACATAAACCAAACGTTGGAGGTGGTCATTTCCTAATGCGCAGTAATAAACTCGGCACTCTAAAGCACCCGAGAGCGTTTTTTTCGATGCCAACCTAACCAGAGTGACGGGAGCGGCACAATTCAGAAAAAGTGCTCAGCTCGCCGAGAAAATGCGATTTAAGCAATAAAATTAAAAATGCTTATTAAACATAAACCAAATGTTGGAGGTG
This sequence comes from Syngnathus typhle, assembly GCF_033458585.1. Classification (NCBI taxonomy): domain Eukaryota; kingdom Metazoa; phylum Chordata; class Actinopteri; order Syngnathiformes; family Syngnathidae; genus Syngnathus; species Syngnathus typhle. Next base: position 12,695,836 of record NC_083752.1, read on the forward strand.
GTCATTTCTTCATGCGCAGTGAATAACTCGGCACTCTAAAGCACCCGAGAGCGTTATTTTCGATGCCAACCTAACCAGAGTGACGGGAGCGGCACAATTCAGAAAAAGCGCTCAGCTCGCCGAGAAAATGCGATTTAAGCAATAAAATTAAAAATGCTTATTAAACATAAACCAAACATTGGAGGTGGTCATTTCTTCATGCGCAGTGAATAACTCGGCACTCTAAAGCACCCGAGAGCGTTTTTTTCGATGCCAACCTAACCAGAGTGACGGGAGCGGCACAATTCAGAAAAAGCGCTCAGCTCGCCGAGAAAATGCGATTTAAGCAATAAAATTAAAAATGCTTATAAAACATAAACCAAACGTTGGAGGTGGTCATTTCTTCATGCGCAGTGATAAACTCGGCACTCTACAGCACCCGAGAGCGTTTTTTTCGATGCCAACCTAACCAGAGTGACGGGAGCGGCACAATTCAGAAAAAGTGCTCAGCTCGCCGAGAAAATGCGATTTAAGCAATAAAATTAAAAATGCTTATAAAACATAAACCAAACGTTGGAGGTGGTCATTTCTTCATGCGCAGTGAATAACTCGGCACTCTAAAGCACCCGAGAGCGTTTTTTTCGATGCCAACCTAACCAGAGTGACGGGAGCGGCACAATTCAGAAAAAGTGCTCAGCTCGCCGAGAAAATGCGATTTAAGCAATAAAATTAAAAATGCTTATAAAACATAAACCAAACGTTGGAGGTGGTCATTTCTTAATGCGCAGTAATAAACTCGGCACTCTAAAGCACCCGTGAGCGTTTTTTTCGATGCCAACCTAACCAGAGTGACGGGAGCGGCACAATTCAGAAAAAGTGCTCAGCTCGCCGAGAAAATGCGATTTAAGCAATAAAATTAAAAATGCTTATAAAACATAAACCAAACGTTGGAGGTGGTCATTTCTTCATGCGCAGTGATAAAGTCGGCACTCTAAAGCACCCGAGAGCGTTTTTTTCGATGCCAACCTAACCAGAGTGACGGGAGCGGCACAATTCAGAAAAAGTGCTCAGCTCGCCGAGAAAATGCGATTTAAGCAATAAAATTAAAAATGCTTATTAAACATAAACCAAACGTTGGAGGTGGTCATTTCTTCATGCGCAGTGATAAACTCGGCACTCTAAAGCACCCGAGAGCGTTTTTTTCGATGCCAACCTAACCAGAGTGACGGGAGCGGCACAATTCAGAAAAAGTGCTCAGCTCGCCGAGAAAATGCGATTTAAGCAATAAAATTAAAAATGCTTATAAAACATAAACCAAACGTTGGAGGTGGTCATTTCTTAATGCGCAGTAATAAACTCGGCACTCTAAAGCACCCGAGAGCGTTTTTTTCGATGCCAACCTAACCAGAGTGACGGGAGCGGCACAATTCAGAAAAAGTGCTCAGCTCGCCGAGAAAATGCGATTTAAGCAATAAAATTAAAAATGCTTATTAAACATAAACCAAACGTTGGAGGTGGTCATTTCTTCATGCGCAGTGAATAACTCGGCACTCTAAAGCACCCGAAAGCGTTTTTTTCGATGCCAACCTAACCAGAGTGACGGGAGCGGCACAATTCAGAAAAAGCGCTCAGCTCGCCGAGAAAATGCGATTTAAGCAATAAAATTAAAAATGCTTATTAAACATAAACCAAACATTGGAGGTGGTCATTTCTTCATGCGCAGTGAATAACTCGGCACTCTAAAGCACCCGAGAGCGTTTTTTTCGATGCCAACCTAACCAGAGTGACGGGAGCGGCACAATTCAGAAAAAGCGCTCAGCTCGCCGAGAAAATGCGATTTAAGCAATAAAATTAAAAATGCTTATAAAACATAAACCAAACGTTGGAGGTGGTCATTTCTTCATGCGCAGTGATAAACTCGGCACTCTAAAGCACCCGAGAGCGTTTTTTTCGATGCCAACCTAACCAGAGTGACGGGAGCGGCACAATTCAGAAAAAGTGCTCAGCTCGCCGAGAAAATGCGATTTAAGCAATAAAATTAAAAATGCTTTTAAAACATAAACCAAACGTTGGAGGTGGTCATTTCTTCATGCGCAGTGAATAACTCGGCACTCTAAAGCACCCGAGAGCGTTTTTGTCGATGCCAACCTAACCAGAGTGACGGGAGCGGCACAATTCAGAAAAAGTGCTCAGCTCGCCGAGAAAATGCGACTTAAGCAATAAAATTAAAAATGCTTATAAAACATAAACCAAACGTTGGAGGTGGTCATTTCTTAATGCGCAGTAATAAACTCGGCACTCTAAAGCACCCGAGAGCGTTTTTTTTCGATGCCAACCTAACCAGAGTGACGGGAGCGGCACAATTCAGAAAAAGTGCTCAGCTCGCCGAGAAAATGCGATTTAAGCAATAAAATTAAAAATGCTTATAAAACATAAACCAAACGTTGGAAGTGGTCATTTCTTCATGCGCAGTGATAAACTCGGCACTCTAAAGCACCCGAGAGCGTTTTTTTCGATGCCAACCTAACCAGAGTTACGGGAGCGGCACAATTCAGAAAAAGCGCTCAGCTCGCCGAGAAAATGCGATTTAAGCAATAAAATTAAAAATGCTTATAAAACATAAACCAAACGTTGGAGGTGGTCATTTCTTCATGTGCAGTGATAAACACGGCACTCTAAAGCACCCGAGAGCGTTTTTTTCGATGCCAACCTAACCAGAGTGACGGGAGCGGCACAATTCAGAAAAAGCGCTCAGCTCGCCGAGAAAATGCGATTTAAGCAATAAAATTAAAAATGCTTATAAAACATAAACCAAACGTTGGAGGTGGTCATTTCTTCATGCGCAGTGATAAACTCGGCACTCTAAAGCACCCGAGAGCGTTTTTTTCGATGCCAACCTAACCAGAGTGACGGGAGCGGCACAATTCAGAAAAAGTGCTCAGCTCGCCGAGAAAATGCGATTTAAGCAATAAAATTAAAAATGCTTATAAAACATAAACCAAACGTTGGAGGTGGTCATTTCTTCATGCGCAGTGAATAACTCGGCACTCTAAAGCACCCGAGAGCGTTTTTTTCGATGCCAACCTAACCAGAGTGACGGGAGCGGAACAATTCAGAAAAAGTGCTCAGCTCGCCGAGAAAATGCGATTTAAGCAATAAAATTAAAAATGCTTATAAAACATAAACCAAACGTTTGAGGTGGTCATTTCTTCATGCGCAGTGATAAAGTCGGCACTCTAAAGCACCCGAGAGCGTTTTTTTCGATGCCAACCTAACCAGAGTGACGGGAGCGGCACAATTCAGAAAAAGTGCTCAGCTCGCCGAGAAAATGCGATTTAAGCAATAAAATTAAAAATGCTTATTAAACATAAACCAAACGTTGGAGGTGGTCATTTCTTCATGCGCAGTGATAAACTCGGCACTCTAAAGCACCCGAGAGCGTTTTTTTCGATGCCAACCTAACCAGAGTGACGGGAGCGGCACAATTCAGAAGAAGTGCTCAGCTCGCCGAGAAAATGCGATTTAAGCAATAAAATTAAAAATGCTTATAAAACATAAACCAAACGTTGGAGGTGGTCATTTCTTAATGCGCAGTAATAAACTCGGCACTCTAAAGCACCCGAGAGCGTTTTTTTCGATGCCAACCTAACCAGAGTGACGGGAGCGGCACAATTCAGAAAAAGTGCTCAGCTCGCCGAGAAAATGCGATTTAAGCAATAAAATTAAAAATGCTTAGTAAACATAAACCAAAAGTTGGAGGTGGTCATTTCTTCATGCGCAGTGAATAACTCGGCACTCTAAAGCACCCGAAAGCGTTTTTTTCGATGCCAACCTAACCAGAGTGACGGGAGCGGCACAATTCAGAAAAAGCGCTCAGCTCGCCGAGAAAATGCGATTTAAGCAATAAAATTAAAAATGCTTATAAAACATAAACCAAACGTTGGAGGTGGTCATTTCTTAATGCGCAGTAATAAACTCGGCACTCTAAAGCACCCGAGAGCGTTTTTTTCGATGCCAACCTAACCAGAGTGACGGGAGCGGCACAATTCAGAAAAAGTGCTCAGCTCGCCGAGAAAATGCGATTTGAGCAATAAAATTAAAAATGCTTATTAAACATAAACCAAACGTTGGAGGTGGTCATTTCTTCATGCGCAGTGAATAACTCGGCACTCTAAAGCACCCGAGAGCGTTTTTTTCGATGCCAACCTAACCAGAGTGACGGGGGCGGCACAATTCAGAAAAACCGCTCAGCTCGCCGAGAAAATGCGATTTAAGCAATAAAATTAAAAATGCTTATAAAACATAAACCAAACGTTGGAGGTGGTCATTTCTTAATGCGCAGTAATAAACTCGGCACTCTAAAGCACCCGAGAGCGTTTTTTTCGATGCCAACCTAACCAGAGTGACGGGAGCGGCACAATTCAGAAAAAGTGCTCAGCTCGCCGAGAAAATGCGATTTAAGCAATAAAATTAAAAATGCTTATTAAACATAAACCAAACGTTGGAGGTGGTCATTTCTTCATGCGCAGTGAATAACTCGGCACTCTAAAGCACCCGAGAGCGTTTGTTTCGATGCCAACCTAACCAGAGTGACGGGAGCGGCACAATTCAGAAAAAGCGCTCAGCTCGCCGAGAAAATGCGATTTAAGCAATAAAATTAAAAATGCTTATTAAACATAAACCAAACATTGGAGGTGGTCATTTCTTCATGCGCAGTGAATAACTCGGCACTCTAAAGCACCCGAGAGCGTTTTTTTCGATGCCAACCTAACCAGAGTGACGGGAGCGGCACAATTCAGAAAAAGCGCTCAGCTCGCCGAGAAAATGCGATTTAAGCAATAAAATTAAAAATGCTTATAAAACATAAACCAAACGTTGGAGGTGGTCATTTCTTCATGCGCAGTGATAAACTCGGCACTCTAAAGCACCCGAGAGCGTTTTTTTCGATGCCAACCTAACCAGAGTGACGGGAGCGGCACAATTCAGAAAAAGTGCTCAGCTCGCCGAGAAAATGCGATTTAAGCAATAAAATTAAAAATGCTTTTAAAACATAAACCAAACGTTGGAGGTGGTCATTTCTTCATGCGCAGTGAATAACTCGGCACTCTAAAGCACCCGAGAGCGTTTTTGTCGATGCCAACCTAACCAGAGTGACGGGAGCGGCACAATTCAGAAAAAGTGCTCAGCTCGCCGAGAAAATGCGATTTAAGCAATAAAATTAAAAATGCTTATAAAACATAAACCAAACGTTGGAGGTGGTCATTTCTTAATGCGCAGTAATAAACTCGGCACTCTAAAGCACCCGAGAGCGTTTTTTTCGATGCCAACCTAACCAGAGTGACGGGAGCGGCACAATTCAGAAAAAGTGCTCAGCTCGCCGAGAAAATGCGATTTAAGCAATAAAATTAAAAATGCTTATAAAACATAAACCAAACGTTGGAGGTGGTCATTTTTTAATGCGCAGTAGTAAACTCGGCACTCTAGAGCACCCGAGAGCGTTTTTTTCGATGCCAACCTAACCAGAGTGACGGGAGCGGCACAATTCAGAAAAAGTGCTCAGCTCGCCGAGAAAATGCGATTTAAGCAATAAAATTAAAAATGCTTATAAAACATAAACCAAACGTTGGAAGTGGTCATTTCTTCATGCGCAGTGATAAACTCGGCACTCTAAAGCACCCGAGAGCGTTTTTTTCGATGCCAACCTAACCAGAGTTACGGGAGCGGCACAATTCAGAAAAAGCGCTCAGCTCGCCGAGAAAATGCGATTTAAGCAATAAAATTAAAAATGCTTATAAAACATAAACCAAACGTTGGAGGTGGTCATTTCTTCATGCGCAGTGATAAACTCGGCACTCTAAAGCACACGAGAGCGTTTTTTTCGATGCCAACCTAACCAGAGTGACGGGAGCGGCACAATTCAGAAAAAGTGCTCAGCTCGCCGAGAAAATGCGATTTAAGCAATAAAATTAAAAATGCTTATAAAACATAAACCAAACGTTGGAGGTGGTCATTTCTTCATGCGCAGTGATAAAGTCGGCACTCTAAAGCACCCGAGAGCGTTTTTTTCGATGCCAACCTAACCAGAGTGACGGGAGCGGCACAATTCAGAAAAAGTGCTCAACTCGCCGAGAAAATGCGATTTAAGCAATAAAATTAAAAATGCTTATTAAACATAAACCAAACGTTGGAGGTGGTCATTTCTTCATGCGCAGTGATAAACTCGGCACTCTAAAGCACCCGAGAGCGTTTTTTTCGATGCCAACCTAACCAGAGTGACGGGAGCGGCACAATTCAGAAGAAGTGCTCAGCTCGCCGAGAAAATGCGATTTAAGCAATAAAATTAAAAATGCTTATAAAACATAAACCAAACGTTGGAGGTGGTCATTTCTTAATGCGCAGTAATAAACTCGGCACTCTAAAGCACCCGAGAGCGTTTTTTTCGATGCCAACCTAACCAGAGTGACGGGAGCGGCACAATTCAGAAAAAGTGCTCAGCTCGCCGAGAAAATGCGATTTAAGCAATAAAATTAAAAATGCTTATTAAACATAAACCAAACGTTGGAGGTGGTCATTTCTTCATGCGCAGTGAATAACTCGGCACTCTAAAGCACCCGAAAGCGTTTTTTTCGATGCCAACCTAACCAGAGTGACGGGAGCGGCACAATTCAGAAAAAGCGCTCAGCTCGCCGAGAAAATGCGATTTAAGCAATAAAATTAAAAATGCTTATAAAACATAAACCAAACGTTGGAGGTGGTCATTTCTTAATGCGCAGTAATAAACTCGGCACTCTAAAGCACCCGAGAGCGTTTTTTTCGATGCCAACCTAACCAGAGTGACGGGAGCGGCACAATTCAGAAAAAGTGCTCAGCTCGCCGAGAAAATGCGATTTAAGCAATAAAATTAAAAATGCTTATTAAACATAAACCAAACGTTGGAGGTGGTCATTTCTTCATGCGCAGTGAATAACTCGGCACTCTAAAGCACCCGAGAGCGTTTTTTTCGATGCCAACCTAACCAGAGTGACGGGAGCGGCACAATTCAGAAAAAGCGCTCAGCTCGCCGAGAAAATGCGATTTAAGCAATAAAATTAAAAATGCTTATAAAACATAAACCAAACGTTGGAGGTGGTCATTTCTTAATGCGCAGTAATAAACTCGGCACTCTAAAGCACCCGAGAGCGTTTTTTTCGATGCCAACCTAACCAGAGTGACGGGAGCGGCACAATTCAGAAAAAGTGCTCAGCTCGCCGAGAAAATGCGATTTAAGCAATAAAATTAAAAATGCTTATAAAACATAAACCAAACGTTGGAGGTGGTCATTTCTTAATGCGCAGTAATAAACTCGGCACTCTAAAGCACCCGAGAGCGTTTTTTTCGATGCCAACCTAACCAGAGTGACGGGAGCGGCACAATTCAGAAAAAGTGCTCAGCTCGCCGAGAAAATGCGATTTAAGCAATAAAATTAAAAATGCTTATTAAACATAAACCAAACGTTGGAAGTGGTCATTTCTTCATGCGCAGTGAATAACTCGGCACTCTAAAGCACCCGATAGCGTTTTTTTCGATGCCAACCTAACCAGAGTGACGGGAGCGGCACAATTCAGAAAAAGTGCTCAGCTCGCCGAGAAAATGCGATTTAAGCAATAAAATTAAAAATGCTTATAAAACATAAACCAAACGTTGGAGGTGGTCATTTCTTAATGCGCAGTAATAAACTCGGCACTCTAAAGCACCCGAGAGCGTTTTTTTCGATGCCAACCTAACCAGAGTGACGGGAGCGGCACAATTCAGAAAAAGTGCTCAGCTCGCCGAGAAAATGCGATTTAAGCAATAAAATTAAAAATGCTTATTAAACATAAACCAAACGTTGGAGGTGGTCATTTCTTCATGCGCAGTGAATAACTCGGCACTCTAAAGCACCCGAGAGCGTTTTTTTCGATGCCAACCTAACCAGAGTGACGGGAGCGGCACAATTCAGAAAAAGCGCTCAGCTCGCCGAGAAAATGCGATTTAAGCAATAAAATTAAAAATGCTTATTAAACATAAACCAAACGTTGGAGGTGGTCATTTCTTCATGCGCAGTGAATAACTCGGCACTCTAAAGCACCCGAGAGCGTTTTTTTCGATGCCAACCTAACCAGAGTGACGGGAGCGGCACAATTCAGAAAAAGCGCTCAGCTCGCCGAGAAAATGCGATTTAAGCAATAAAATTAAAAATGCTTATAAAACATAAACCAAACGTTGGAGGTGGTCATTTCTTCATGCGCAGTGATAAACTCGGCACTCTAAAGCACCCGAGAGCGTTTTTTTCGATGCCAACCTAACCAGAGTGACGGGAGCGGCACAATTCAGAAAAAGTGCTCAGCTCGCCGAGAAAATGCGATTTAAGCAATAAAATTAAAAATGCTTATAAAACATAAACCAAACGTTGGAGGTGGTCATTTCTTCATGCGCAGTGAATAACTCGGCACTCTAAAGCACCCGAGAGCGTTTTTTTCGATGCCAACCTAACCAGAGTGACGGGAGCGGCACAATTCAGAAAAAGTGCTCAGCTCGCCGAGAAAATGCGATTTAAGCAATAAAATTAAAAATGCTTATAAAACATAAACCAAACGTTGGAGGTGGTCATTTCTTAATGCGCAGTAATAAACTCAGCACTCTAGAGCACCCGAGAGCGTTTTTTTCGATGCCAACCTAACCAGAGTGACGGGAGCGGCACAATTCAGAAAAAGTGCTCAGCTCGCCGAGAAAATGCGATTTAAGCAATAAAATTAAAAATGCTTATAAAACAAACCAAACGTTGGAAGTGGTCATTTCTTCATGCGCAGTGATAAACTCGGCACTCTAAAGCACCCGAGAGCGTTTTTTTCGATGCCAACCTAACCAGAGTTACGGGAGCGGCACAATTCAGAAAAAGCGCTCAGCTCGCCGAGAAAATGCGATTTAAGCAATAAAATTAAAAATGCTTATAAAACATAAACCAAACGTTGGAAGTGGTCATTTCTTCATGCGCGGTGATAAACTCGGCACTCTAAAGCACCCGAGAGCGTTTTTTTCGATGCCAACCTAACCAGAGTTACGGGAGCGGCACAATTCAGAAAAAGCGCTCAGCTCGCCGAGAAAATGCGATTTAAGCAATAAAATTAAAAATGCTTATAAAACATAAACCAAACGTTGGAGGTGGTCATTTCTTCATGCGCAGTGATAAATTCGGCACTCTAAAGCACCCGAGAGCGTTTTTTTCGATGCCAACCTAACCAGAGTGACGGGAGCGGCACAATTCAGAAAAAGCGCTCAGCTCGCCGAGAAAATGCGATTTAAGCAATAAAATTAAAAATGCTTATAAAACATAAACCAAACGTTGGAGGTGGTCATTTCTTCATGCGCAGTGATAAACTCGGCACTCTAAAGCACCCGAGAGCGTTTTTTTCGATGCCAACCTAACCAGAGTGAGGGGAGCGGCACAATTCAGAAAAAGTGCTCAGCTCGCCGAGAAAATGCGATTTAAGCAATAAAATTAAAAATGCTTATAAAACATAAACCAAACGTTGGAGGTGGTCATTTCTCCATGCGCAGTGAATAACTCGGCACTCTAAATCACCCGAGAGCGTTTTTTTCGATGCCAACCTAACCAGAGTGACGGGAGCGGCACAATTCAGAAAAAGTGCTCAGCTCGCCGAGAAAATGCGATTTAAGCAATAAAATTAAAAATGCTTATAAAACATAAACCAAACGTTGGAGGTGGTCATTTCTTAATGCGCAGTAATAAACTCGGCACTCTAAAGCACCCGTGAGCGTTTTTTTCGATGCCAACCTAACCAGAGTGACGGGAGCGGCACAATTCAGAAAAAGTGCTCAGCTCGCCGAGAAAATGCGATTTAAGCAATAAAATTAAAAATGCTTATAAAACATAAACCAAACGTTGGAGGTTGTCATTTCTTAATGCGCGGTAATAAACTCGGCACTCTAAAGCACCCGAGAGCGTTTTTTTCGATGCCAACCTAACCAGAGTGACAGGAGCGGCACAATTCAGAAAAAGCGCTCAGCTCGCCGAGAAAATGCGATTTAAGCAATAAAATTAAAAATGCTTATAAAACATAAACCAAACGTTGGAGGTGGTCATTTCTTAATGCGCAGTAATAAACTCGGCACTCTAAAGCACCCGAGAGCGTTTTTTTTTATGCCAACCTAACCAGAGTGACGGGAGCGGCACAATTCAGAAAAAGTGCTCAGCTCGCCGAGAAAATGGGATTTAAGCAATAAAATTAAAAATGCTTATTAAACATAAACCAAACGTTGGAGGTTGTCATTTCTTCATGCGCAGTGAATAACTCGGCACTCTAAAGCACCCGAGAGCGTTTTTTTCGATGCCAACCTAACCAGAGTGACGGGAGCGGCACAATTCAGAAAAAGCGCTCAGCTCGCCGAGAAAATGCGATTTAAGCAATAAAATTAAAAATGCAAATGCTTATTAAACATAAACCAAACGTTGGAGGTGGTCATTTCTTCATGCGCAGTGAATAACTCGGCACTCTAAAGCACCCGAGAGCTTTTTTTCGATGCCAACCTAACCAGAGTGACGGGACAGGCACAATTCAGAAAAAGCGCTCAGCTCGCCGAGAAAATGCGATTTAAGCAATAAAATTAAAAATGCTTATAAAACATAAACCAAACGTTGGAGGTGGTCATTTCTTCATGCGCAGTGATAAACTCGGCACTCTAAAGCACCCGAGAGCGTTTTTTTCGATGCCAACCTAACCAGAGTGACGGGAGCGGCACAATTCAGAAAAAGTGCTCAGCTCGCCGAGAAAATGCGATTTAAGCAATAAAATTAAAAATGCTTATAAAACATAAACCAAACGTTGGAGGTGGTCATTTCTTCATGCGCAGTGAATAACTCGGCACTCTAAAGCACCCGAGAGCGTTTTTTTCGATGCCAACCTAACCAGAGTGACGGGAGCGGCACAATTCAGAAAAAGTGCTCAGCTCGCCGAGAAAATGCGATTTAAGCAATAAAATTAAAAATGCTTATAAAACATAAACCAAACGTTGGAGGTGGTCATTTCTTAATGCGCAGTAATAAACTCAGCACTCTAGAGCACCCGAGAGCGTTTTTTTCGATGCCAACCTAACCAGAGTGACGGGAGCGGCACAATTCAGAAAAAGTGCTCAGCTCGCCGAGAAAATGCGATTTAAGCAATAAAATTAAAAATGCTTATAAAACAAACCAAACGTTGGAAGTGGTCATTTCTTCATGCGCAGTGATAAACTCGGCACTCTAAAGCACCCGAGAGCGTTTTTTTCGATGCCAACCTAACCAGAGTTACGGGAGCGGCACAATTCAGAAAAAGCGCTCAGCTCGCCGAGAAAATGCGATTTAAGCAATAAAATTAAAAATGTTTATAAAACATAAACCAAACGTTGGAAGTGGTCATTTCTTCATGCGCGGTGATAAACTCGGCACTCTAAAGCACCCGAGAGCGTTTTTTTCGATGCCAACCTAACCAGAGTTACGGGAGCGGCACAATTCAGAAAAAGCGCTCAGCTCGCCGAGAAAATGCGATTTAAGCAATAAAATTAAAAATGCTTATAAAACATAAACCAAACGTTGGAGGTGGTCATTTCTTCATGCGCAGTGATAAACTCGGCACTCTAAAGCACCCGAGAGCGTTTTTTTCGATGCCAACCTAACCAGAGTGACGGGAGCGGCACAATTCAGAAAAAGCGCTCAGCTCGCCGAGAAAATGCGATTTAAGCAATAAAATTATAAATGCTTATAAAACATAAACCAAACGTTGGAGGTGGTCATTTCTTCATGCGCAGTGATAAACTCGGCACTCTAAAGCACCCGAGAGCGTTTTTTTCGATGCCAACCTAACCAGAGTGAGGGGAGCGGCACAATTCAGAAAAAGTGCTCAGCTCGCCGAGAAAATGCGATTTAAGCAATAAAATTAAAAATGCTTATAAAACATAAACCAAACGTTGGAGGTGGTCATTTCTCCATGCGCAGTGAATAACTCGGCACTCTAAATCACCCGAGAGCGTTTTTTTCGATGCCAACCTAACCAGAGTGACGGGAGCGGCACAATTCAGAAAAAGTGCTCAGCTCGCCGAGAAAATGCGATTTAAGCAATAAAATTAAAAATGCTTATAAAACATAAACCAAACGTTGGAGGTGGTCATTTCTTAATGCGCAGTAATAAACTCGGCACTCTAAAGCACCCGTGAGCGTTTTTTTCGATGCCAACCTAACCAGAGTGACGGGAGCGGCACAATTCAGAAAAAGTGCTCAGCTCGCCGAGAAAATGCGATTTAAGCAATAAAATTAAAAATGCTTATAAAACATAAACCAAACGTTGGAGGTTGTCATTTCTTAATGCGCAGTAATAAACTCGGCACTCTAAAGCACCCGAGAGCGTTTTTTTCGATGCCAACCTAACCAGAGTGACGGGAGCGGCACAATTCAGAAAAAGCGCTCAGCTCGCCGAGAAAATGCGATTTAAGCAATAAAATTAAAAATGCTTATAAAACATAAACCAAACGTTGGAGGTGGTCATTTCTTAATGCGCAGTAATAAACTCGGCACTCTAAAGCACCCGAGAGCGTTTTTTTTTATGCCAACCTAACCAGAGTGACGGGAGCGGCACAATTCAGAAAAAGTGCTCAGCTCGCCGAGAAAATGGGATTTAAGCAATAAAATTAAAAATGCTCATTAAACATAAACCAAACGTTGGAGGTTGTCATTTCTTCATGCGCAGTGAATAACTCGGCACTCTAAAGCACCCGAGAGCGTTTTTTTCGATGCCAACCTAACCAGAGTGACGGGAGCGGCACAATTCAGAAAAAGCGCTCAGCTCGCCGAGAAAATGCGATTTAAGCAATAAAATTAAAAATGCTTATTAAACATAAACCAAACATTGGAGGTGGTCATTTCTTCATGCGCAGTGAATAACTCGGCACTCTAAAGCACCCGAGAGCGTTTTTTTCGATGCCAACCTAACCAGAGTGACGGGAGCGGCACAATTCAGAAAAAGTGCTCAGCTCGCTGAGAAAATGCGATTTAAGCAATAAAATTAAAAATGCTTATAAAACATAAACCAAACGTTGGAGGTGGTCATTTCTTCATGCGCAGTGATAAACTCGGCACTCTAAAGCACCCGAGAGCGTTTTTTTCGATGCCAACCTAACCAGAGTGACGGGAGCGGCACAATTCAGAAAAAGTGCTCAGCTCGCCGAGAAAATGCGATTTAAGCAATAAAATTAAAAATGCTTATAAAACATAAACCAAACGTTGGAGGTGGCCATTTCTTCATGCGCAGTGAATAACTCGGCACTCTAAAGCACCCGAGAGCGTTTTTTTCGATGCCAACCTAACCAGAGTGACGGGAGCGGCACAATTCAGAAAAAGTGCTCAGCTCGCCGAGAAAATGCGATTTAAGCAATAAAATTAAAAATGCTTATAAAACATAAACCAAACGTTGGAGGTGGTCATTTCTTAATGCGCAGTAATAAACTCGGCACTCTAAAGCACCCGAGAGCGTTTTTTTCGATGCCAACCTAACCAGAGTGACGGGAGCGGCACAATTCAGAAAAAGTGCTCAGCTCGCCGAGAAAATGCGATTTAAGCAATAAAATTAAAAATGCTTATAAAACATAAACCAAACGTTGGAAGTGGTCATTTCTTCATGCGCAGTGATAAACTCGGCACTCTAAAGCACCCGAGAGCGTTTTTTTCGATGCCAACCTAACCAGAGTTACGGGAGCGGCACAATTCAGAAAAAGCGCTCAGCTCGCCGAGAAATTGCGATTTAAGCAATAAAATTAAAAATGCTTATAAAACATAAACCAAACGTTGGAGGTGGTCATTTCTTCATGCGCAGTGATTAACTCGGCACTCTAAAGCACCCGAGAGCGTTTTTTTCGATGCCAACCTAACCAGAGTGACGGGAGCGGCACAATTCAGAAAAAGCGCTCAGCTCGCCGAGAAAATGCGATTTAAGCAATAAAATTAAAAATGCTTATAAAACATAAACCAAACGTTGGAGGTGGTCATTTCTTCATGCGCAGTGATAAACTCGGCACTCTAAAGCACCCGAGAGCGTTTTTTTCGATGCCAACCTAACCAGAGTGACGGGAGCGGCACAATTCAGAAAAAGTGCTCAGCTCGCCGAGAAAATGCGATTTAAGCAATAAAATTAAAAATGCTTATAAAACATAAACCAAACGTTGGAGGTGGTCATTTCTTAATGCGCAGTAATAAACTCGGCACTCTAAAGCACCCGAGAGCGTTTTTTTCGATGCCAACCTAACCAGAGTGACGGGAGCGGCACAATTCAGAAAAAGTGCTCAGCTCGCCGAGAAAATGCGATTTAAGCAATAAAATTAAAAATGCTTATAAAACATAAACCAAACGTTGGAGGTGGTCATTTCTTAATGCGCAGTAATAAACTCGGCACTCTAAAGCACCCGAGAGCGTTTTTTTCGATGCCAACCTAACCAGAGTGACGGGAGCGGCACAATTCAGAAAAAGCGCTCAGCTCGCCGAGAAAATGCGATTTAAGCAATAAAATTAAAAATGCTTATAAAACATAAACCAAACGTTGGAGGTGGTCATTTCTTCGTGCGCAGTGAATAACTCGGCACTCTAAAGCACCCGAGAGCGTTTTTTTCGATGCCAACCTAACCAGAGTGACGGGAGCGGCACAATTCAGAAAAAGTGCTCAGCTCGCCGAGAAAATGCGATTTAAGCAATAAAATTAAAAATGCTTATAAAACTTAAACCAAACGTTGGAGGTGGTCATTTCTTAATGCGCAGTAATAAACTCGGCACTCTAAAGCACCCGAGAGCGTTTTTTTCGATGCCAACCTAACCAGAGTGACGGGAGCGGCACAATTCAGAAAAAGTGCTCAGCTCGCCGAGAAAATGCGATTTAAGCAATAAAATTAAAAATGCTTATAAAACATAAACCAAACGTTGGAGGTGGTCATTTCTTCATGCGCAGTGAATAACTCGGCACTCTAAAGCACCCGAGAGCGTTTTTTTCGATGCCAACCTAACCAGAGTGACGGGAGCGGCACAATTCAGAAAAAGCGCTCAGCTCGCCGAGAAAATGCGATTTAAGCAATAAAATTAAAAATGCTTATAAAACATAAACCAAACGTTGGAGGTGGTCATTTCTTAATGCGCAGTAATAAACTCGGCACTCTAAAGCACCCGAGAGCGTTTTTTTCGATGCCAACCTAACCAGAGTGACGGGAGCGGCACAATTCAGAAAAAGTGCTCAGCTCGCCGAGAAAATGCGATTTAAGCAATAAAATTAAAAATGCTTATTAAACATAAACCAAACGTTGGAGGTGGTCATTTCTTCATGCGCAGTGAATAACTCGGCACTCTAAAGCACCCGATAGCGTTTTTTTCGATGCCAACCTAACCAGAGTGACGGGAGCGGCACAATTCAGAAAAAGTGCTCAGCTCGCCGAGAAAATGCGATTTAAGCAATAAAATTAAAAATGCTTATAAAACATAAACCAAACGTTGGAGGTGGTCATTTCTTAATGCGCAGTAATAAACTCGGCACTCTAAAGCACCCGAGAGCGTTTTTTTCGATGCCAACCTAACCAGAGTGACGGGAGCGGCACAATACAGAAAAAGTGCTCAGCTCGCCGAGAAAATGCGATTTAACCAATAAAATTAAAAATGCTTATAAAACATAAACCAAACGTTGGAGGTGGTCATTTCTTAATGCGCAGTAATAAACTCGGCACTCTAAAGCACCCGAGAGCGTTTTTTTCGATGCCAACCTAACCAGAGTGACGGGATTGGCACAATTCAGAAAAAGCGCTCAGCTCGCCGAGAAAATGCGATTTAAGCAATAAAATTAAAAATGCTTATAAAACATAAACCAAACGTTGGAGGTGGTCATTTCTTAATGCGCAGTAATAAACTCGGCACTCTAAAGCACCCGAGAGCGTTTTTTTTTATGCCAACCTAACCAGAGTGACGGGAGCGGCACAATTCAGAAAAAGTGCTCAGCTCGCCGAGAAAATGGGATTTAAGCAATAAAATTAAAAATGCTTATTAAACATAAACCAAACGTTGGAGGTTGTCATTTCTTCATGCGCAGTGAATAACTCGGCACTCTAAAGCACCCGAGAGCGTTTTTTTCGATGCCAACCTAACCAGAGTGACGGGAGCGGCACAATTCAGAAAAAGCGCTCAGCTCGCCGAGAAAATGCGATTTAAGCAATAAAATTAAAAATGCAAATGCTTATTAAACATAAACCAAACGTTGGAGGTGGTCATTTCTTCATGCGCAGTGAATAACTCGGCACTCTAAAGCACCCGAGAGCGTTTTTTTCGATGCCAACCTAACCAGAGTGACGGGAGCGGCACAATTCAGAAAAAGCGCTCAGCTCGCCGAGAAAATGCGATTTAAGCAATAAAATTAAAAATGCAAATGCTTATTAAACATAAACCAAACGTTGGAGGTGGTCATTTCTTCATGCGCAGTGAATAACTCGGCACTCTAAAGCACCCGAGAGCTTTTTTTCGATGCCAACCTAACCAGAGTGACGGGACAGGCACAATTCAGAAAAAGCGCTCAGCTCGCCGAGAAAATGCGATTTAAGCAATAAAATTAAAAATGCTTATAAAACATAAACCAAACGTTGGAGGTGGTCATTTCTTCATGCGCAGTGATAAACTCGGCACTCTAAAGCACCCGAGAGCGTTTTTTTCGATGCCAACCTAACCAGAGTGACGGGAGCGGCACAATTCAGAAAAAGTGCTCAGCTCGCCGAGAAAATGCGATTTAAGCAATAAAATTAAAAATGCTTATAAAACATAAACCAAACGTTGGAGGTGGTCATTTCTTCATGCGCAGTGAATAACTCGGCACTCTAAAGCACCCGAGAGCGTTTTTTTCGATGCCAACCTAACCAGAGTGACGGGAGCGGCACAATTCAGAAAAAGTGCTCAGCTCGCCGAGAAAATGCGATTTAAGCAATAAAATTAAAAATGCTTATAAAACAAACCAAACGTTGGAAGTGGTCATTTCTTCATGCGCAGTGATAAACTCGGCACTCTAAAGCACCCGAGAGCGTTTTTTTCGATGCCAACCTAACCAGAGTTACGGGAGCGGCACAATTCAGAAAAAGCGCTCAGCTCGCCGAGAAAATGCGATTTAAGCAATAAAATTAAAAATGCTTATAAAACATAAACCAAACGTTGGAAGTGGTCATTTCTTCATGCGCGGTGATAAACTCGGCACTCTAAAGCACCCGAGAGCGTTTTTTTCGATGCCAACCTAACCAGAGTTACGGGAGCGGCACAATTCAGAAAAAGCGCTCAGCTCGCCGAGAAAATGCGATTTAAGCAATAAAATTAAAAATGCTTATAAAACATAAACCAAACGTTGGAGGTGGTCATTTCTTCATAAGCAGTGATAAACTCGGCACTCTAAAGCACCCGAGAGCGTTTTTTTCGATGCCAACCTAACCAGAGTGACGGGAGCGGCACAATTCAGAAAAAGCGCTCAGCTCGCCGAGAAAATGCGATTTAAGCAATAAAATTATAAATGCTTATAAAACATAAACCAAACGTTGGAGGTGGTCATTTCTTCATGCGCAGTGATAAACTCGGCACTCTAAAGCACCCGAGAGCGTTTTTTTCGATGCCAACCTAACCAGAGTGAGGGGAGCGGCACAATTCAGAAAAAGTGCTCAGCTCGCCGAGAAAATGCGATTTAAGCAATAAAATTAAAAATGCTTATAAAACATAAACCAAACGTTGGAGGTGGTCATTTCTCCATGCGCAGTGAATAACTCGGCACTCTAAATCACCCGAGAGCGTTTTTTTCGATGCCAACCTAACCAGAGTGACGGGAGCGGCACAATTCAGAAAAAGTGCTCAGCTCGCCGAGAAAATGCGATTTAAGCAATCAAATTAAAAATGCTTATAAAACATAAACCAAACGTTGGAGGTGGTCATTTCTTAATGCGCAGTAATAAACTCGGCACTCTAAAGCACCCGTGAGCGTTTTTTTCGATGCCAACCTAACCAGAGTGACGGGAGCGGCACAATTCAGAAAAAGTGCTCAGCTCGCCGAGAAAATGCGATTTAAGCAATAAAATTAAAAATGCTTATAAAACATAAACCAAACGTTGGAGGTTGTCATTTCTTAATGCGCAGTAATAAACTCGGCACTCTAAAGCACCCGAGAGCGTTTTTTTCGATGCCAACCTAACCAGAGTGACGGGAGCGGCACAATTCAGAAAAAGCGCTCAGCTCGCCGAGAAAATGCGATTTAAGCAATAAAATTAAAAATGCAAATGCTTATTAAACATAAACCAAACGTTGGAGGTGGTCATTTCTTCATGCGCAGTGAATAACTCGGCACTCTAAAGCACCCGAGAGCGTTTTTTTCGATGCCAACCTAACCAGAGTGACGGGAGCGGCACAATTCAGAAAAAGCGCTCAGCTCGCCGAGAAAATGCGATTTAAGCAATAAAATTAAAACTGCTTATAAAACATAAACCAAACGTTGGAGGTGGTCATTTCTTCATGCGCAGTGATAAACTCGGCACTCTAAAGCACCCGAGAGCGTTTTTTTCGATGCCAACCTAACCAGAGTGACGGGAGCGGCACAATTCAGAAAAAGTGCTCAGCTCGCCGAGAAAATGCGATTTAAGCAATAAAATTAAAAATGCTTATAAAACATAAACCAAACGTTGGAGGTGGTCATTTCTTAATGCGCAGTAATAAACTCGGCACTCTAAAGCACCCGAGAGCGTTTTTTTCGATGCCAACCTAACCAGAGTGACGGGAGCGGCACAATTCAGAAAAAGTGCTCAGCTCGCCGAGAAAATGCGATTTAAGCAATAAAATTAAAAATGCTTATAAAACATAAACCAAACGTTGGAGGTGGTCATTTCTTAATGCGCAGTAATAAACTCGGCACTCTAAAGCACCCGAGAGCGTTTTTTTCGATGCCAACCTAACCAGAGTGACGGGAGCGGCACAATTCAGAAAAAGCGCTCAGCTCGCCGAGAAAATGCGATTTAAGCAATAAAATTAAAAATGCTTATAAAACATAAACCAAACGTTGGAGGTGGTCATTTCTTCGTGCGCAGTGAATAACTCGGCACTCTAAAGCACCCGAGAGCGTTTTTTTCGATGCCAACCTAACCAGAGTGACGGGAGCGGCACAATTCAGAAAAAGTGCTCAGCTCGCCGAGAAAATGCGATTTAAGCAATAAAATTAAAAATGCTTATAAAACTTAAACCAAACGTTGGAGGTGGTCATTTCTTAATGCGCAGTAATAAACTCGGCACTCTAAAGCACCCGAGAGCGTTTTTTTCGATGCCAACCTAACCAGAGTGACGGGAGCGGCACAATTCAGAAAAAGTGCTCAGCTCGCCGAGAAAATGCGATTTAAGCAATAAAATTAAAAATGCTTATTAAACATAAACCAAACGTTGGAGGTGGTCATTTCTTCATGCGCAGTGAATAACTCGGCACTCTAAAGCACCCGAGAGCGTTTTTTTCGATGCCAACCTAACCAGAATGACGGGAGCGGCACAATTCAGAAAAAGCGCTCAGCTCGCCGAGAAAATGCGATTTAAGCAATAAAATTAAAAATGCTTATAAAACATAAACCAAACGTTGGAGGTGGTCATTTCTTAATGCGCAGTAATAAACTCGGCACTCTAAAGCACCCGAGAGCGTTTTTTTCGATGCCAACCTAACCAGAGTGACGGGAGCGGCACAATTCAGAAAAAGTGCTCAGCTCGCCGAGAAAATGCGATTTAAGCAATAAAATTAAAAATGCTTATTAAACATAAACCAAACGTTGGAGGTGGTCATTTCTTCATGCGCAGTGAATAACTCGGCACTCTAAAGCACCCGAGAGCGTTTTTTTTCGATGCCAACCTAACCAGAGTGACGGGAGCGGCACAATTCAGAAAAAGTGCTCAGCTCGCCGAGAAAATGCGATTTAAGCAATAAAATTAAAAATGCTTATAAAACATAAACCAAACGTTGGAGGTGGTCATTTCTTAATGCGCAATAATAAACTCGGCACTCTAAAGCACCCGAGAGCGTTTTTTTCGATGCCAACCTAACCAGAGTGACGGGAGCGGCACAATTCAGAAAAAGTGCTCAGCTCGCCGAGAAAATGCGATTTAAGCAATAAAATTAAAAATGCTTATAAAACATAAACCAAACGTTGGAGGTGGTCATTTCTTAATGCGCAGTAATAAACTCGGCACTCTAAAGCACCCGAGAGCGTTTTTTTCGATGCCAACCTAACCAGAGTGACGGGAGCGGCACAATTCAGAAAAAGTGCTCAGCTCGCCGAGAAAATGCGATTTAAGCAATAAAATTAAAAATGCTTATAAAACATAAACCAAACGTTGGAGGTGGTCATTTCTTAATGCGCAGTAATAAACTCGGCACTCTAAAGCACCCGAGAGCGTTTTTTTCGATGCCAACCTAACCAGAGTGACGGGAGCGGCACAATTCAGAAAAAGCGCACAGCTCGCCGAGAAAATGCGATTTAAGCAATAAAATTAAAAATGCTTATAAAACATAAACCAAACGTTGGAGGTGGTCATTTCCTAATGCGCAGTAATAAACTCGGCACTCTAAAGCACCCGAGAGCGTTTTTTTCGATGCCAACCTAACTAGAGTGACGACAGCGGCACAATTCAGAAAAAGTGCTCAGCTCGCCGAGAAAATGCGATTTAAGCAATAAAATTAAAAATGCTTATTAAACATAAACCAAACGTTGGAGGTGGTCATTTCTTCATGCGCAGTGAATAACTCGGCACTCTAAAGCACCCGCGAGCGTTTTTTTCGATGCCAACCTAACCAGAGTGACGGGAGCGGCACAATTCAGAAAAAGCGCTCAGCTCGCCGAGAAAATGCGATTTAAGCAATAAAATTAAAAATGCTTATTAAACATAAACCAAACAATGGAGGTGGTCATTTCTTCATGCGCAGTGAATAACTCGGCACTCTAAAGCACCCGAGAGCGTTTTTTTCGATGCCAACCTAACCAGAGTGACGGGAGCGGCACAATTCAGAAAAAGCGCTCAGCTCGCCGAGAAAATGCGATTTAAGCAATAAAATTAAAAATGCTTATAAAACATAAACCAAACGTTGGAGGTGGTCATTTCTTCATGCGCAGTGATAAACTCGGCAC
Organism: Syngnathus typhle; assembly: GCF_033458585.1. Lineage (NCBI taxonomy): Eukaryota > Metazoa > Chordata > Actinopteri > Syngnathiformes > Syngnathidae > Syngnathus > Syngnathus typhle. The sequence continues at coordinate 12,717,019 of NC_083752.1, forward strand.
TCTAAAGCACCCGAGAGCGTTTTTTTCGATGCCAACCTAACCAGAGTGACGGGAGCGGCACAATTCAGAAAAAGTGCTCAGCTCGCCGAGAAAATGCGATTTAAGCAATAAAATTAAAAATGCTTATAAAACATAAACCAAACGTTGGAGGTGGTCATTTCTTCATGCGCAGTGAATAACTCGGCACTCTAAAGCACGCGAGAGCGTTTTTTTCGATGCCAACCTAACCAGAGTGACGGGAGCGGCACAATTCAGAAAAAGTGCTCAGCTCGCCGAGAAAATGCGATTTAAGCAATAAAATTAAAAATGCTTATAAAACATAAACCAAACGTTGGAGGTGGTCATTTCTTAATGCGCAGTAATAAACTCGGCACTCTAAAGCACCCGAGAGCGTTTTTTTCGATGCCAACCTAACCAGAGTGACGGGAGCGGCACAATTCAGAAAAAGTGCTCAGCTCGCCGAGAAAATGCGATTTAAGCAATAAAATTAAAAATGCTTATAAAACATAAACCAAACGTTGGAAGTGGTCATTTCTTCATGCGCAGTGATAAACTCGGCACTCTAAAGCACCCGAGAGCGTTTTTTTCGATGCCAACCTAACCAGAGTTACGGGAGCGGCACAATTCAGAAAAAGCGCTCAGCTCGCCGAGAAAATGCGATTTAAGCAATAAAATTAAAAATGCTTATAAAACATAAACCAAACGTTGGAGGTGGTCATTTCTTCATGCGCAGTGATAAACTCGGCACTCTAAAGCACCCGAGAGCGTTTTTTTCGATGCCAACCTAACCAGAGTGACGGGAGCGGCACAATTCAGAAAAAGCGCTCAGCTCGCCGAGAAAATGCGATTTAAGCAATAAAATTAAAAATGCTTATAAAACATAAACCAAACGTTAGAGGTGGTCATTTCTTCATGCGCAGTGATAAACTCGGCACTCTAAAGCACCCGAGAGCGTTTTTTTCGATGCCAACCTAACCAGAGTGACGGGAGCGGCACAATTCAGAAAAAGTGCTCAGCTCGCCGAGAAAATGCGATTTAAGCAATAAAATTAAAAATGCTTATAAAACATAAACCAAACGTTGGAGGTGGTCATTTCTTAACGCGCAGTAATAAACTCGGCACTCTAAAGCACCCGAGAGCGTTTTTTTCGATGCCAACCTAACCAGAGTGACGGGAGCGGCACAATTCAGAAAAAGTGCTCAGCTCGCCGAGAAAATGCGATTTAAGCAATAAAATTAAAAATGCTTATAAAACATAAACCAAACGTTGGAGGTGGTCATTTCTTAATGCGCAGTAATAAACTCGGCACTCTAAAGCACCCGAGAGCGTTTTTTTCGATGCCAACCTAACCAGAGTGACGGGAGCGGCACAATTCAGAAAAAGCGCTCAGCTCGCCGAGAAAATGCGATTTAAGCAATAAAATTAAAAATGCTTATAAAACATAAACCAAACGTTGGAGGTGGTCATTTCTTCGTGCGCAGTGAATAACTCGGCACTCTAAAGCACCCGAGAGCGTTTTTTTCGATGCCAACCTAACCAGAGTGACGGGAGCGGCACAATTCAGAAAAAGTGCTCAGCTCGCCGAGAAAATGCGATTTAAGCAATAAAATTAAAAATGCTTATAAAACTTAAACCAAACGTTGGAGGTGGTCATTTCTTAATGCGCAGTAATAAACTCGGCACTCTAAAGCACCCGAGAGCGTTTTTTTCGATGCCAACCTAACCAGAGTGACGGGAGCGGCACAATTCAGAAAAAGTGCTCAGCTCGCCGAGAAAATGCGATTTAAGCAATAAAATTAAAAATGCTTATTAAACATAAACCAAACGTTGGAGGTGGTCATTTCTTCATGCGCAGTGAATAACTCGGCACTCTAAAGCACCCGAGAGCGTTTTTTTCGATGCCAACCTAACCAGAGTGACGGGAGCGGAACAATTCAGAAAAAGCGCTCAGCTCGCCGAGAAAATGCGATTTAAGCAATAAAATTAAAAATGCTTATAAAACATAAACCAAACGTTGGAGGTGGTCATTTCTTAATGCGCAGTAATAAACTCGGCACTCTAAAGCACCCGAGAGCGTTTTTTTCGATGCCAACCTAACCAGAGTGACGGGAGCGGCACAATTCAGAAAAAGTGCTCAGCTCGCCGAGAAAATGCGATTTAAGCAATAAAATTAAAAATGCTTATTAAACATAAACCAAACGTTGGAGGTGGTCATTTCTTCATGCGCAGTGAATAACTCGGCACTCTAAAGCACCCGATAGCGTTTTTTTCGATGCCAACCTAACCAGAGTGACGGGAGCGGCACAATTCAGAAAAAGTGCTCAGCTCGCCGAGAAAATGCGATTTAAGCAATAAAATTAAAAATGCTTATTACACATAAACCAAACGTTGTGGTCATTTCTTCATGCGCAGTGAATAACTCGGCACTCTAAAGCACCCGAGAGCGTTTTTTTCGATGCCAACCTAACCAGAGTGACGGGAGCGGCACAATTCAGAAAAAGCGCTCAGCTCGCCGAGAAAATGCGATTTAAGCAATAAAATTAAAAATGCTTATTAAACATAAACCAAACGTTGGAGGTGGTCATTTCTTCATGCGCAGTGAATAACTCGGCACTCTAAAGCACCCGAGAGCGTTTTTTTCGATGCCAACCTAACCAGAGTGACGGGAGCGGCACAATTCAGAAAAAGCGCTCAGCTCGCCGAGAAAATGCGATTTAAGCAATAAAATTAAAAATGCTTATAAAACATAAACCAAACGTTGGAGGTGGTCATTTCTTCATGCGCAGTGATAAACTCGGCACTCTAAAGCACCCGAGAGCGTTTTTTTCGATGCCAACCTAACCAGAGTGACGGGAGCGGCACAATTCAGAAAAAGTGCTCAGCTCGCCGAGAAAATGCGATTTAAGCAATAAAATTAAAAATGCTTATAAAACATAAACCAAACGTTGGAGGTGGTCATTTCTTCATGCGCAGTGAATAACTCGGCACTCTAAAGCACCCGAGAGCGTTTTTTTCGATGCCAACCTAACCAGAGTGACGGGAGCGGCACAATTCAGAAAAAGTGCTCAGCTCGCCGAGAAAATGCGATTTAAGCAATAAAATTAAAAATGCTTATAAAACATAAACCAAACGTTGGAGGTGGTCATTTCTTAATGCGCAGTAATAAACTCAGCACTCTAGAGCACCCGAGAGCGTTTTTTTCGATGCCAACCTAACCAGAGTGACGGGAGCGGCACAATTCAGAAAAAGTGCTCAGCTCGCCGAGAAAATGCGATTTAAGCAATAAAATTAAAAATGCTTATAAAACAAACCAAACGTTGGAAGTGGTCATTTCTTCATGCGCAGTGATAAACTCGGCACTCTAAAGCACCCGAGAGCGTTTTTTTCGATGCCAACCTAACCAGAGTGACGGGAGCGGCACAATTCAGAAAAAGCGCTCAGCTCGCCGAGAAAATGCGATTTAAGCAATAAAATTAAAAATGCTTATAAAACATAAACCAAACGTTGGAGGTGGTCATTTCTTCATGCGCAGTGATAAACTCGGCACTCTAAAGCATCCGAGAGCGTTTTTTTCGATGCCAACCTAACCAGAGTGACGGGAGTGGCACAATTCAGAAAAAGTGCTCAGCTCGCCGAGAAAATGCGATTCAAGCAATAAAATTAAAAATGCTTATTAAACATAAACCAAACGTTGGAGGTGGTCATTTCTTCATGCGCAGTGAATAACTCGGCACTCTAAAGCACCCGAGAGCGTTTTTTTCGATGCCAACCTAACCAGAGTGACGGGAGCGGCACAATTCAGAAAAAGTGCTCAGCTCGCCGAGAAAATGCGATTTAAGCAATAAAATTAAAAATGCTTATAAAACATAAACCAAACGTTGGAGGTGGTCATTTCTTAATGCGCAGTAATAAACTCGGCACTCTAAAGCACCCGAGAGCGGTTTTTTCGATGCCAACCTAACCAGAGTGACGGGAGCGGCACAATTCAGAAAAAGTGCTCAGCTCGCCGAGAAAATGCGATTTAAGCAATAAAATTAAAAATGCTTATAAAACATAAACCAAACGTTGGAGGTGGTCATTTCTTAATGCGCAGTAATAAACTCGGCACTCTAAAGCACCCGAGAGCGTTTTTTTCGATGCCAACCTAACCAGAGTGACGGGAGCGGCACAATTCAGAAAAAGCGCTCAGCTCGCCGAGAAAATGCGATTTAAGCAATAAAATTAAAAATGCTTATAAAACATAAACCAAACGTTGGAGGTGGTCATTTCTTCGTGCGCAGTGAATAACTCGGCACTCTAAAGCACCCGAGAGCGTTTTTTTCGATGCCAACCTAACCAGAGTGACGGGAGCGGCACAATTCAGAAAAAGTGCTCAGCTCGCCGAGAAAATGCAATTTAAGCAATAAAATTAAAAATGCTTATAAAACTTAAACCAAACGTTGGAGGTGGTCATTTCTTAATGCGCAGTAATAAACTCGGCACTCTAAAGCACCCGAGAGCGTTTTTTTCGATGCCAACCTAACCAGAGTGACGGGAGCGGCACAATTCAGAAAAAGCGCTCAGCTCGCCGAGAAAATGCGATTTAAGCAATAAAATTAAAAATGCTTATAAAACATAAACCAAACGTTGGAGGTGGTCATTTCTTCGTGCGCAGTGAATAACTCGGCACTCTAAAGCACCCGAGAGCGTTTTTTTCGATGCCAACCTAACCAGAGTGACGGGAGCGGCACAATTCAGAAAAAGTGCTCAGCTCGCCGAGAAAATGCGATTTAAGCAATAAAATTAAAAATGCTTATTAAACATAAACCAAACGTTGGAGGTGGTCATTTCTTCATGCGCAGTGAATAACTCGGCACTCTAAAGCACCCGAGAGCGTTTTTTTCGATGCCAACCTAACCAGAGTGACAGGAGCGGCACAATTCAGAAAAAGCGCTCAGCTCGCCGAGAAAATGCGATTTAAGCAATAAAATTAAAAATGCTTATTAAACATAAACCAAACGTTGGAGGTGGTCATTTCTTCATGCGCAGTGAATAACTCGGCACTCTAAAGCACCCGAGAGCGTTTTTTTCGATGCCAACCTAACCAGAGTGACGGGAGCGGCACAATTCAGAAAAAGCGCTCAGCTCGCCGAGAAAATGCGATTTAAGCAATAAAATTAAAAATGCTTATAAAACATAAACCAAACGTTGGAGGTGGTCATTTCTTCATGCGCAGTGATAAACTCGGCACTCTAAATCACCCGAGAGCGTTTTTTTCGATGCCAACCTAACCAGAGTGACGGGAGCGGCACAATTCAGAAAAAGTGCTCAGCTCGCCGAGAAAATGCGATTTAAGCAATAAAATTAAAAATGCTTATAAAACATAAACCAAACGTTGGAGGTGGTCATTTCTTAATGCGCAGTAATAAACTCGGCACTCTAAAGCACCCGTGAGCGTTTTTTTCGATGCCAACCTAACCAGAGTGACGGGAGCGGCACAATTCAGAAAAAGTGCTCAGCTCGCCGAGAAAATGCGATTTAAGCAATAAAATTAAAAATGCTTATAAAACATAAACCAAACGTTGGAGGTGGTCATTTCTTAATGCGCAGTAATAAACTCGGCACTCTAAAGCACCCGAGAGCGTTTTTTTCGATGCCAACCTAACCAGAGTGACGGGAGCGGCACAATTCAGAAAAAGCGCTCAGCTCGCCGAGAAAATGCGATTTAAGCAATAAAATTAAAAATGCTTATAAAACATAAACCAAACGTTGGAGGTGGTCATTTCTTAATGCGCAGTAATAAACTCGGCACTCTAAAGCACCCGAGAGCGTTTTTTTTTATGCCAACCTAACCAGAGTGACGGGAGCGGCACAATTCAGAAAAAGTGCTCAGCTCGCCGAGAAAATGGGATTTAAGCAATAAAATTAAAAATGCTTATTAAACATAAACCAAACGTTGGAGGTTGTCATTTCTTCATGCGCAGTGAATAACTCGGCACTCTAAAGCACCCGAGAGCGTTTTTTTCGATGCCAACCTAACCAGAGTGACGGGAGCGGCACAATTCAGAAAAAGCGCTCAGCTCGCCGAGAAAATGCGATTTAAGCAATAAAATTAAAAATGCAAATGCTTATTAAACATAAACCAAACGTTGGAGGTGGTCATTTCTTCATGCGCAGTGAATAACTCGGCACTCTAAAGCACCCGAGAGCGTTTTTTTCGATGCCAACCTAACCAGAGTGACGGGACAGGCACAATTCAGAAAAAGCGCTCAGCTCGCCGAGAAAATGCGATTTAAGCAATAAAATTAAAAATGCTTATAAAACATAAACCAAACGTTGGAGGTGGTCATTTCTTCATGCGCAGTGATAAACTCGGCACTCTAAAGCACCCGAGAGCGTTTTTTTCGATGCCAACCTAACCAGAGTGACGGGAGCGGCACAATTCAGAAAAAGTGCTCAGCTCGCCGAGAAAATGCGATTTAAGCAATAAAATTAAAAATGCTTATAAAACATAAACCAAACGTTGGAGGTGGTCATTTCTTCATGCGCAGTGATAAACTCGGCACTCTAAAGCACCCGAGAGCGTTTTTTTCGATGCCAACCTAACCAGAGTGACGGGAGCGGCACAATTCAGAAAAAGCGCTCAGCTCGCCGAGAAAATGCGATTTAAGCAATAAAATTAAAAATGCTTATAAAACATAAACCAAACGTTGGAGGTGGTCATTTCTTCATGCGCAGTGATAAACTCGGCACTCTAAAGCATCCGAGAGCGTTTTTTTCGATGCCAACCTAACCAGAGTGACGGGAGTGGCACAATTCAGAAAAAGTGCTCAGCTCGCCGAGAAAATGCGATTCAAGCAATAAAATTAAAAATGCTTATTAAACATAAACCAAACGTTGGAGGTGGTCATTTCTTCATGTGCAGTGAATAACTCGGCACTCTAAAGCACCCGAGAGCGTTTTTTTCGATGCCAACCTAACCAGAGTGATGGGAGCGGCACAATTCAGAAAAAGTGCTCAGCTCGCCGAGAAAATGCGATTTAAGCAATAAAATTAAAAATGCTTATAAAACATAAACCAAACGTTGGAGGTGGTCATTTCTTAATGCGCAGTAATAAACTCGGCACTCTAAAGCACCCGAGAGCGGTTTTTTCGATGCCAACCTAACCAGAGTGACGGGAGCGGCACAATTCAGAAAAAGCGCTCAGCTCGCCGAGAAAATGCGATTTAAGCAATAAAATTAAAAATGCTTATAAAACATAAACCAAACGTTGGAGGTGGTCATTTCTTCATGCGCAGTGATAAACTCGGCACTCTAAAGCACCCGAGAGCGTTTTTTTCGATGCCAACCTAACCAGAGTGACGGGAGCGCGGCACAATTCAGAAAAAGTGCTCAGCTCGCCGAGAAATTGCGATTCAAGCAATAAAATTAAAAATGCTTATTGAACATAAACCAAACGTTGGAGGTGGTCATTTCTTCATGCGCAGTGAATAACTCGGCACTCTAAAGCACCCGAGAGCGTTTTTTTCGATGCCAACCTAACCAGAGTGACGGGAGCGGCACAATTCAGAAAAAGTGCTCAGCTCGCCGAGAAAATGCGATTTAAGCAATAAAATTAAAAATGCTTATAAAACATAAACCAAACGTTGGAGGTGGTCATTTCTTAATGCGCAGTAATAAACTCGGCACTCTAAAGCACCCGAGAGCGGTTTTTTCGATGCCAACCTAACCAGAGTGACGGGAGCGGCACAATTCAGAAAAAGTGCTCAGCTCGCCGAGAAAATGCGATTTAAGCAATAAAATTAAAAATGCTTATAAAACATAAACCAAACGTTGGAGGTGGTCATTTCTTAATGCGCAGTAATAAACTCGGCACTCTAAAGCACCCGAGAGCGTTTTTTTCGATGCCAACCTAACCAGAGTGACGGGAGCGGCACAATTCAGAAAAAGTGCTCAGCTCGCGAGAAAATGCGATTTAAGCAATAAAATTAAAAATGCTTATAAAACATAAACCAAACGTTGGAGGTGGTCATTTCTTAATGCGCAGTAATAAACTCGGCACTCTAAAGCACCCGAGAGCGTTTTTTTCGATGCCAACCTAACCAGAGTGACGGGAGCGGCACAATTCAGAAAAAGCGCACAGCTCGCCGAGAAAATGCGATTTAAGCAATAAAATTAAAAATGCTTATAAAACATAAACCAAACGTTGGAGGTGGTCATTTCCTAATGCGCAGTAATAAACTCGGAACTCTAAAGCACCCGAGAGCGTTTTTTTCGATGCCAACCTAACTAGAGTGACGACAGCGGCACAATTCAGAAAAAGTGCTCAGCTCGCCGAGAAAATGCGATTTAAGCAATAAAATTAAAAATGCTTATTAAACATAAACCAAACGTTGGAGGTGGTCATTTCTTCATGCGCAGTGAATAACTCGGCACTCTAAAGCACCCGAGAGCGTTTTTTTTTCGATGCCAACCTAACCAGAGTGACGGGAGCGGCACAATTCAGAAAAAGCGCTCAGCTCGCCGAGAAAATGCGATTTAAGCAATAAAATTAAAAATGCTTATTAAACATAAACCAAACAATGGAGGTGGTCATTTCTTCATGCGCAGTGAATAACTCGGCACTCTAAAGCACCCGAGAGCGTTTTTTTCGATGCCAACCTAACCAGAGTGACGGGAGCGGCACAATTCAGAAAAAGCGCTCAGCTCGCCGAGAAAATGCGATTTAAGCAATAAAATTAAAAATGCTTATAAAACATAAACCAAACGTTGGAGGTGGTCATTTCTTCATGCGCAGTGATAAACTCGGCACTCTAAAGCACCCGAGAGCGTTTTTTTCGATGCCAACCTAACCAGAGTGACGGGAGCGGCACAATTCAGAAAAAGTGCTCAGCTCGCCGAGAAAATGCGATTTAAGCAATAAAATTAAAAATGCTTATAAAACATAAACCAAACGTTGGAGGTGGTCATTTCTTCATGCGCAGTGAATAACTCGGCACTCTAAAGCACGCGAGAGCGTTTTTTTCGATGCCAACCTAACCAGAGTGACGGGAGTGGCACAATTCAGAAAAAGTGCTCAGCTCGCCGAGAAAATGCGATTTAAGCAATAAAATTAAAAATGCTTATAAAACATAAACCAAACGTTGGAGGTGGTCATTTCTTAATGCGCAGTAATAAACTCGGCACTCTAAAGCACCCGAGAGCGTTTTTTTCGATGCCAACCTAACCAGAGTGACGGCAGCGGCACAATTCAGAAAAAGTGCTCAGCTCGCCGAGAAAATGCGATTTAAGCAATAAAATTAAAAATGCTTATAAAACATAAACCAAACGTTGGAAGTGGTCATTTCTTCATGCGCAGTGATAAACTCGGCACTCTAAAGCACCCGAGAGCGTTTTTTTCGATGCCAACCTAACCAGAGTTACGGGAGCGGCACAATTCAGAAAAAGCGCTCAGCTCGCCGAGAAAATGCGATTTAAGCAATAAAATTAAAAATGCTTATAAAACATAAACCAAACGTTGGAGGTGGTCATTTCTTCATGCGCAGTGATAAACTCGGCACTCTAAAGCACCCGAGAGCGTTTTTTTCGATGCCAACCTAACCAGAGTGACGGGAGCGGCACAATTCAGAAAAAGCGCTCAGCTCGCCGAGAAAATGCGATTTAAGCAATAAAATTAAAAATGCTTATAAAACATAAACCAAACGTTGGAGGTGGTCATTTCTTCATGCGCAGTGATAAACTCGGCACTCTAAAGCACCCGAGAGCGTTTTTTTCGATGCCAACCTAACCAGAGTGACGGGAGCGGCACAATTCAGAAAAAGTGCTCAGCTCGCCGAGAAAATGCGATTTAAGCAATAAAATTAAAAATGCTTATAAAACATAAACCAAACGTTGGAGGTGGTCATTTCTTAACGCGCAGTAATAAACTCGGCACTCTAAAGCACCCGAGAGCGTTTTTTTCGATGCCAACCTAACCAGAGTGACGGGAGCGGCACAATTCAGAAAAAGTGCTCAGCTCGCCGAGAAAATGCGATTTAAGCAATAAAATTAAAAATGCTTATAAAACATAAACCAAACGTTGGAGGTGGTCATTTCTTAATGCGCAGTAATAAACTCGGCACTCTAAAGCACCCGAGAGCGTTTTTTTCGATGCCAACCTAACCAGAGTGACGGGAGCGGCACAATTCAGAAAAAGTGCTCAGCTCGCCGAGAAAATGCGATTTAAGCAATAAAATTAAAAATGCTTATTAAACATAAACCAAACGTTGGAGGTGGTCATTTCTTCATGCGCAGTGAATAACTCGGCACTCTAAAGCACCCGAGAGCGTTTTTTTCGATGCCAACCTAACCAGAGTGACGGGAGCGGCACAATTCAGAAAAAGCGCTCAGCTCGCCGAGAAAATGCGATTTAAGCAATAAAATTAAAAATGCTTATAAAACATAAACCAAACGTTGGAGGTGGTCATTTCTTAATGCGCAGTAATAAACTCGGCACTCTAAAGCACCCGAGAGCGTTTTTTTCGATGCCAACCTAACCAGAGTGACGGGAGCGGCACAATTCAGAAAAAGTGCTCAGCTCGCCGAGAAAATGCGATTTAAGCAATAAAATTAAAAATGCTTATTAAACATAAACCAAACGTTGGAGGTGGTCATTTCTTCATGCGCAGTGAATAACTCGGCACTCTAAAGCACCCGATAGCGTTTTTTTCGATGCCAACCTAACCAGAGTGACGGGAGCGGCGCAATTCAGAAAAAGTGCTCAGCTCGCCGAGAAAATGCGATTTAAGCAATACAATTAAAAATGCTTATAAAACATAAACCAAACGTTGGAGGTGGTCATTTCTTAATGCGCAGTAATAAACTCGGCACTCTAAAGCACCCGAGAGCGTTTTTTTCGATGCCAACCTAACCAGAGTGACGGGAGCGGCACAATTCAGAAAAAGTGCTCAGCTCGCCGAGAAAATGCGATTTAAGCAATAAAATTAAAAATGCTTATTAAACATAAACCAAACGTTGGAGGTGGTCATTTCTTCATGCGCAGTGAATAACTCGGCACTCTAAAGCACCCGAGAGCGTTTTTTTCGATGCCAACCTAACCAGAGTGACGGGAGCGGCACAATTCAGAAAAAGCGCTCAGCTCGCCGAGAAAATGCGATTTAAGCAATAAAATTAAAAATGCTTATAAAACATAAACCAAACGTTGGAGGTGGTCATTTCTTAATGCGCAGTAATAAACTCGGCACTCTAAAGCACCCGAGATCGTTTTTTTCGATGCCAACCTAACCAGAGTGACGGGAGCGGCACAATTCAGAAAAAGTGCTCAGCTCGCCGAGAAAATGCGATTTAAGCAATAAAATTAAAAATGCTTATTAAACATAAACCAAACGTTGGAGGTGGTCATTTCTTCATGCGCAGTGAATAACTCGGCACTCTAAAGCACCCGATAGCGTTTTTTTCGATGCCAACCTAACCAGAGTGACGGGAGCGGCACAATTCAGAAAAAGTGCTCAGCTCGCCGAGAAAATGCGATTTAAGCAATAAAATTAAAAATGCTTATAAAACATAAACCAAACGTTGGAGGTGGTCATTTCTTAATGCGCAGTAATAAACTCGGCACTCTAAAGCACCCGAGAGCGTTTTTTTCGATGCCAACCTAACCAGAGTGACGGGAGCGGCACAATTCAGAAAAAGTGCTCAGCTCGCCGAGAAAATGCGATTTAAGCAATAAGATTAAAAATGCTTATAAAACATAAACCAAACGTTGGAGGTGATCATTTCTTCATGCGCAGTGAATAACTCGGCACTCTAAAGCACCCGAGAGCGTTTTTTTCGATGCCAACCTAACCAGAGTGACGGGAGCGGCACAATTCAGAAAAAGTGCTCAGCTCGCCGAGAAAATGCGATTTAAGCAATAAAATTAAAAATGCTTATAAAACATAAACCAAACGTTGGAGGTGGTCATTTCTTAATGCGCAGTAATAAACTCGGCACTCTAAAGCACCCGAGAGCGTTTTTTTCGATGCCAACCTAACCAGAGTGACGGGAGCGGCACAATTCAGAAAAAGTGCTCAGCTCGCCGAGAAAATGCGATTTAAGCAATAAAATTAAAAATGCTTATAAAACATAAACCAAACGTTGGAAGTGGTCATTTCTTCATGCGCAGTGATAAACTCGGCACTCTAAAGCACCCGAGAGCGTTTTTTTCGATGCCAACCTAACCAGAGTGACGGGAGCGGCACAATTCAGAAAAAGCGCTCAGCTCGCCGAGAAAATGCGATTTAAGCAATAAAATTAAAAATGCTTATAAAACATAAACCAAACGTTGGAGGTGGTCATTTCTTCATGCGCAGTGATAAACTCGGCACTCTAAAGCACCCGAGAGCGTTTTTTTCGATGCCAACCTAACCAGAGTGACGGGAGCGGCACAATTCAGAAAAAGTGCTCAGCTTGCCGAGAAAATGCGATTTAAGCAATAAAATTAAAAATGCTTATAAAACATAAACCAAACGTTGGAGGTGGTCATTTCTTCATGCGCAGTGAATAACTCGGCACTCTAAAGCACCCGAGAGCGTTTTTTTCGATGCCAACCTAAACAGAGTGACGGGAGCGGCACAATTCAGAAAAAGTGCTCAGCTCGCCGAGAAAATGCGATTTAAGCAATAAAATTAAAAATGCTTATAAAACATAAACCAAACGTTGGAGGTGGTCATTTCTTAATACGAAGTAATAAACTCGGCACTCTAAAGCACCCGTGAGCGTTTTTTTCGATGCCAACCTAACCAGAGTGACGGGAGCGGCACAATTCAGAAAAAGTGCTCAGCTCGCCGAGAAAATGCGATTTAAGCAATAAAATTAAAAATGCTTATAAAACATAAACCAAACGTTGGAGGTGGTCATTTCTTAATGCGCAGTAATAAACTCGGCACTCTAAAGCACCCGAGAGCGTTTTTTTCGATGCCAACCTAACCAGAGTGACGGGAGCGGCACAATTCAGAAAAAGCGCTCAGCTCGCCGAGAAAATGCGATTTAAGCAATAAAATTAAAAATGCTTATAAAACATAAACCAAACGTTGGAGGTGATCATTTCTTAATGCGCAGTAATAAACTCGGCACTCTAAAGCACCCGAGAGCGTTTTTTTCGATGCCAACCTAAACAGAGTGACGGGAGCGGCACAATTCAGAAAAAGTGCTCAGCTCGCCGAGAAAATGCGATTTAAGCAATAAAATTAAAAATGCTTATTAAACATAAACCAAACGTTGGAGGTGGTCATTTCTTCATGCGCAGTGAATAACTCGGCACTCTAAAGCACCCGATAGCGTTTTTTTCGATGCCAACCTAACCAGAGTGACGGGAGCGGCACAATTCAGAAAAAGTGCTCAGCTCGCCGAGAAAATGCGATTTAAGCAATAAAATTAAAAATGCTTATAAAACATAAACCAAACGTTGGAGGTGGTCATTTCTTAATGCGCAGTAATAAACTCGGCACTCTAAAGCACCCGAGAGCGTTTTTTTCGATGCCAACCTAACCAGAGTGACGGGAGCGGCACAATTCAGAAAAAGTGCTCAGCTCGCCGAGAAAATGCGATTTAAGCAATAAGATTAAAAATGCTTATAAAACATAAACCAAACGTTGGAGGTGATCATTTCTTCATGCGCAGTGATAAACTCGGCACTCTAAAGCACCCGAGAGCGTTTTTTTCGATGCCAACCTAACCAGAGTGACGGGAGCGGCACAATTCAGAAAAAGCGCTCAGCTCGCCGAGAAAATGCGATTTAAGCAATAAAATTAAAAATGCTTATAAAACATAAACCAAACGTTGGAGGTGGTCATTTCTTCATGCGCAGTGATAAACTCGGCACTCTAAAGCACCCGAGAGCGTTTTTTTCGATGCCAACCTAACCAGAGTGACGGGAGCGGCACAATTCAGAAAAAGTGCTCAGCTCGCCGAGAAAATGCGATTTAAGCAATAAAATTAAAAATGCTTATAAAACATAAACCAAACGTTGGAGGTGGTCATTTCTTCATGCGCAGTGAATAACTCGGCACTCTAAAGCACCCGAGAGCGTTTTTTTCGATGCCAACCTAAACAGAGTGACGGGAGCGGCACAATTCAGAAAAAGTGCTCAGCTCGCCGAGAAAATGCGATTTAAGCAATAAAATTAAAAATGCTTATAAAACATAAACCAAACGTTGGAGGTGGTCATTTCTTAATACGAAGTAATAAACTCGGCACTCTAAAGCACCCGTGAGCGTTTTTTTCGATGCCAACCTAACCAGAGTGACGGGAGCGGCACAATTCAGAAAAAGTGCTCAGCTCGCCGAGAAAATGCGATTTAAGCAATAAAATTAAAAATGCTTATAAAACATAAACCAAACGTTGGAGGTGGTCATTTCTTAATGCGCAGTAATAAACTCGGCACTCTAAAGCACCCGAGAGCGTTTTTTTCGATGCCAACCTAACCAGAGTGACGGGAGCGGCACAATTCAGAAAAAGCGCTCAGCTCGCCGAGAAAATGCGATTTAAGCAATAAAATTAAAAATGCTTATAAAACATAAACCAAACGTTGGAGGTGATCATTTCTTCATGCGCAGTGAATAACTCGGCACTCTAAAGCACCCGAGAGCGTTTTTTTCGATGCCAACCTAACCAGAGTGACGGGAGCGGCACAATTCAGAAAAAGCGCTCAGCTCGCCGAGAAAATGCGATTTAAGCAATAAAATTAAAAATGCTTATTAAACATAAACCAAACGTTGGAGGTGGTCATTTCTTCATGCGCAGTAATAAACTCGGCACTCTAAAGCACCCGAGAGCGTTTTTTTCGATGCCAACCTAACCAGAGTGACGGGAGCGGCACAATTCAGAAAAAGTGCTCAGCTCGCCGAGAAAATGCGATTTAAGCAATAAAATTAAAAATGCTTATAAAACATAAACCAAACGTTGGAGGTGGTCATTTCTTAATGCGCAGTAATAAACTCGGCACTCTAAAGCACCCGAGAGCGTTTTTTTCGATGCCAACCTAACCAGAGTGACGGGAGCGGCACAATTCAGAAAAAGCGCTCAGCTCGCCGAGAAAATGCGATTTAAGCAATAAAATTAAAAATGCTTATAAAACATAAACCAAACGTTGGAGGTGGTCATTTCTTCATGCGCAGTGAATAACTCGGCACTCTAAAGCACCCGAGAGCGTTTTTTTCGATGCCAACCTAACCAGAGTGACGGGAGAGGCACAATTCAGAAAAAGCGCTCAGCTCGCCGAGAAAATGCGATTTAAGCAATAAAATTAAAAATGCTTATAAAACATAAACCAAACGTTGGAGGTGGTCATTTCTTCATGCGCAGTGATAAACTCGGCACTCTAAAGCACCCGAGAGCGTTTTTTTCGATGCCAACCTAACCAGAGTGACGGGAGCGGCACAATTCAGAAAAAGTGCTCAGCTCGCCGAGAAAATGCGATTTAAGCAATAAAATTAAAAATGCTTATAAAACATAAACCAAACGTTGGAGGTGGTCATTTCTTCATGCGCAGTGATAAACTCGGCATTCTAGAGCACCCGAGAGCGTTTTTTTCGATGCCAACCTAACCAGAGTGACGGGAGCGGCACAATTCAGAAAAAGCGCTCAGCTCGCCGAGAAAATGCGATTTAAGCAATAAAATTAAAAATGCTTATAAAACATAAACCAAACGTTGGAGGTCATTTCTTCATGCGCAGTGATAAACTCGGCACTCTAAAGCACCCGAGAGCGTTTTTTTCGATGCCAACCTAACCAGAGTGACGGGAGCGGCACAATTCAGAAAAAGTGCTCAGCTCGCCGAGAAAATGCGATTCAAGCAATAAAATTAAAAATGCTTATTAAACATAAACCAAACGTTGGAGGTGGTCATTTCTTCATGCGCAGTGAATAACTCGGCACTCTAAAGCACCCGAGAGCGTTTTTTTCGATGCCAACCTAACCAGAGTGACGGGAGCGGCACAATTCAGAAAAAGTGGTCAGCTCGCCGAGAAAATGCGATTTAAGCAATAAAATTAAAAATGCTTATAAAACATAAACCAAACGTTGGAGGTGGTCATTTCTTCATGCGCAGTGAATAACTCGGCACTCTAAAGCACCCGAGAGCGTTTTTTTCGATGCCAACCTAACCAGAGTGACGGGAGCGGCACAATTCAGAAAAAGTGCTCAGCTCGCCGAGAAACTGCGATTTAAGCAATAAAATTAAAAATGCTTATAAAACATAAACCAAACGTTGGAGGTGGTCATTTCTTAATGCGCAGTAATAAACTCGGCACTCTAAAGCACCCGAGAGCGTTTTTTTCGATGCCAACCTAACCAGAGTGACGGGAGCGGCACAATTCAGAAAAAGTGCTCAGCTCGCCGAGAAAATGCGATTTAAGCAATAAAATTAAAAATGCTTATAAAACATAAACCAAACGTTGGAAGTGGTCATTTCTTCATGCGCAGTGATAAACTCGGCACTCTAAAGCACCCGAGAGCGTTTTTTTCGATGCCAACCTAACCAGAGTTACGGGAGCGGCACAATTCAGAAAAAGCGCTCAGCTCGCCGAGAAAATGCGATTTAAGCAATAAAATTAAAAATGCTTATAAAACATAAACCAAACGTTGGAGTGGTCATTTCTTCATGCGCAGTGATAAACTCGGCACTCTCAAGCACCCGAGAGCGTTTTTTTCGGTGCCAACCTAACCAGAGTGACGGGAGCGGCACAATTCAGAAAAAGCGCTCAGCTCGCCGAGAAAATGCGATTTAAGCAATAAAATTAAAAATGCTTATAAAACATAAACCAAACGTTGGAGGTGGTCATTTCTTCATGCGCAGTGATAAACTCGGCACTCTAAAGCACCCGAGAGCGTTTTTTTCGATGCCAACCTAACCAGAGTGACGGGAGCGGCACAATTCAGAAAAAGTGCTCAGCTCGCCGAGAAAATGCGATTTAAGCAATAAAATTAAAAATGCTTATAAAACATAAACCAAACGTTGGAGGTGGTCATTTCTTCATGCGCAGTGAATAACTCGGCACTCTAAAGCACCCGAGAGCGTTTTTTTCGATGCCAACCTAACCAGAGTGACGGGAGAGGCACAATTCAGAAAAAGCGCTCAGCTCGCCGAGAAAATGCGATTTAAGCAATAAAATTAAAAATGCTTATAAAACATAAACCAAACGTTGGAGGTGGTCATTTCTTCATGCGCAGTGATAAACTCGGCACTCTAAAGCACCCGAGAGCGTTTTTTTCGATGCCAACCTAACCAGAGTGACGGGAGCGGCACAATTCAGAAAAAGTGCTCAGCTCGCCGAGAAAATGCGATTTAAGCAATAAAATTAAAAATGCTTATAAAACATAAACCAAACGTTGGAGGTGGTCATTTCTTCATGCGCAGTGATAAACTCGGCATTCTAGAGCACCCGAGAGCGTTTTTTTCGATGCCAACCTAACCAGAGTGACGGGAGCGGCACAATTCAGAAAAAGCGCTCAGCTCGCCGAGAAAATGCGATTTAAGCAATAAAATTAAAAATGCTTATAAAACATAAACCAAACGTTGGAGGTCATTTCTTCATGCGCAGTGATAAACTCGGCACTCTAAAGCACCCGAGAGCGTTTTTTTCGATGCCAACCTAACCAGAGTGACGGGAGCGGCACAATTCAGAAAAAGTGCTCAGCTCGCCGAGAAAATGCGATTCAAGCAATAAAATTAAAAATGCTTATTAAACATAAACCAAACGTTGGAGGTGGTCATTTCTTCATGCGCAGTGAATAACTCGGCACTCTAAAGCACCCGAGAGCGTTTTTTTCGATGCCAACCTAACCAGAGTGACGGGAGCGGCACAATTCAGAAAAAGTGGTCAGCTCGCCGAGAAAATGCGATTTAAGCAATAAAATTAAAAATGCTTATAAAACATAAACCAAACGTTGGAGGTGGTCATTTCTTCATGCGCAGTGAATAACTCGGCACTCTAAAGCACCCGAGAGCGTTTTTTTCGATGCCAACCTAACCAGAGTGACGGGAGCGGCACAATTCAGAAAAAGTGCTCAGCTCGCCGAGAAACTGCGATTTAAGCAATAAAATTAAAAATGCTTATAAAACATAAACCAAACGTTGGAGGTGGTCATTTCTTAATGCGCAGTAATAAACTCGGCACTCTAAAGCACCCGAGAGCGTTTTTTTCGATGCCAACCTAACCAGAGTGACGGGAGCGGCACAATTCAGAAAAAGTGCTCAGCTCGCCGAGAAAATGCGATTTAAGCAATAAAATTAAAAATGCTTATAAAACATAAACCAAACGTTGGAAGTGGTCATTTCTTCATGCGCAGTGATAAACTCGGCACTCTAAAGCACCCGAGAGCGTTTTTTTCGATGCCAACCTAACCAGAGTTACGGGAGCGGCACAATTCAGAAAAAGCGCTCAGCTCGCCGAGAAAATGCGATTTAAGCAATAAAATTAAAAATGCTTATAAAACATAAACCAAACGTTGGAGTGGTCATTTCTTCATGCGCAGTGATAAACTCGGCACTCTCAAGCACCCGAGAGCGTTTTTTTCGGTGCCAACCTAACCAGAGTGACGGGAGCGGCACAATTCAGAAAAAGCGCTCAGCTCGCCGAGAAAATGCGATTTAAGCAATAAAATTAAAAATGCTTATAAAACATAAACCAAACGTTGGAGGTGGTCATTTCTTCATGCGCAGTGATAAACTCGGCACTCTAAAGCACCCGAGAGCGTTTTTTTCGATGCCAACCTAACCAGAGTGACGGGAGCGGCACAATTCAGAAAAAGTGCTCAGCTCGCCGAGAAAATGCGATTTAAGCAATAAAATTAAAAATGCTTATAAAACATAAACCAAACGTTGGAGGTGGTCATTTCTTCATGCGCAGTGAATAACTCGGCACTCTAAAGCACCCGAGAGCGTTTCTTTCGATGCCAACCTAACCAGAGTGACGGGAGCAGCACAATTCAGAAAAAGTGCTCAGCTCGCCGAAAAAATGCGATTTAAGCAATAAAATTAAAAATGCTTATAAAACATAAACCAAACGTTGGAGGTGGTCATTTCTTAATGCGCAGTAATAAACTCGGCACTCTAAAGCACCCGTGAGCGTTTTTTTCGATGCCAACCTAACCAGAGTGACGGGAGCGGCACAATTCAGAAAAAGTGCTCAGCTCGCCGAGAAAATGCGATTTAAGCAATAAAATTAAAAATGCTTATAAAACATAAACCAAACGTTGGAGGTGGTCATTTCTTCATGCGCAGTGATAAAGTCGGCACTCTAAAGCACCCGAGAGCGTTTTTTTCGATGCCAACCTAACCAGAGTGACGGGAGCGGCACAATTCAGAAAAAGTGCTCAGCTCGCCGAGAAAATGCGATTTAAGCAATAAAATTAAAAATGCTTATTAAACATAAACCAAACGTTGGAGGTGGTCATTTCTTCATGCGCAGTGATAAACTCGGCACTCTAAAGCACCCGAGAGCGTTTTTTTCGATGCCAACCTAACCAGAGTGACGGGAGCGGCACAATTCAGAAAAAGTGCTCAGCTCGCCGAGAAAATGCGATTTAAGCAATAAAATTAAAAATGCTTATAAAACATAAACCAAACGTTGGAGGTGGTCATTTCTTCATGCGCAGTGATAAACTCGGCACTCTAAAGCACCCGAGAGCGTTTTTTTCGATGCCAACCTAACCAGAGTGACGGGAGCGGCACAATTCAGAAAAAGTGCTCAGCTCGCCGAGAAAATGCGATTTAGGCAATAAAATTAAAAATGCTTATAAAACATAAACCAAACGTTGGAGGTGGTCATTTCTTAATGCGCAGTAATAAACTCGGCACTCTAAAGCACCCGAGAGCGTTTTTTTCGATGCCAACCTAACCAGAGTGACGGGAGCGGCACAATTCAGAAAAAGCGCTCAGCTCGCCGAGAAAATGCGATTTAAGCAATAAAATTAAAAATGCTTATAAAACATAAACCAAACGTTGGAGGTGGTCATTTCTTCATGCGCAGTGAATAATTCGGCACTCTAAAGCACCCGAGAGCATTTTTTTCGATGCCAAGTGACGGGAGCGGCACAATTCAGAAAAAGTGCTCAGCTCGCCGAGAAAATGCGATTTAAGCAATAAAATTAAAAATGCTTATTAAACATAAACCAAACGTTGGAGGTGGTCATTTCTTCATGCGCAGTGAATAACTCGGCACTCTAAAGCACCCGAGAGCGTTTTTTTCGATGCCAACCTAACCAGAGTGACGGGAGCGGCACAATTCAGAAAAAGCGCTCAGCTCGCCGAGAAAATGCGATTTAAGCAATAAAATTAAAAATGCTTATAAAACATAAACCAAACGTTGGAGGTGGTCATTTCTTAATGCGCAGTAATAAACTCGGCACTCTAAAGCACCCGAGAGCGTTTTTTTCGATGCCAACCTAACCAGAGTGACGGGAGCGGCACAATTCAGAAAAAGTGCTCAGCTCGCCGAGAAAATGCGATTTAAGCAATAAAATTAAAAATGCTTATTAAACATAAACCAAACGTTGGAGGTGGTCATTTCTTCATGCGCAGTGAATAACTCGGCACTCTAAAGCACCCGAGAGCGTTTTTTTCGATGCCAACCTAACCAGAGTGACGGGAGCGGCACAATTCAGAAAAAGCGCTCAGTTCGCCGAGAAAATGCGATTTAAGCAATAAAATTAAAAATGCTTATAAAACATAAACCAAACGTTGGAGGTGGTCATTTCTTAATGCGCAGTAATAAACTCGGCACTCTAAAGCACCCGAGAGCGTTTTTTTCGATGCCAACCTAACCAGAGTGACGGGAGCGGCACAATTCAGAAAAAGTGCTCAGCTCGCCGAGAAAATGCGATTTAAGCAATAAAATTAAAAATGCTTATAAAACATAAACCAAACGTTGGAGGTGGTCATTTCTTAATGCGCAGTAATAAACTCGGCACTCTAAAGCACCCGAGAGCGTTTTTTTCGATGCCAACCTAACCAGAGTGACGGGAGCGGCACAATTCAGAAAAAGTGCTCAGCTCGCCGAGAAAATGCGATTTAAGCAATAAAATTAAAAATGCTTATTAAACATAAACCAAACGTTGAAGGTGGTCATTTCTTCATGCGCAGTGAATAACTCGGCACTCTAAAGCACCCGATAGCGTTTTTTTCGATGCCAACCTAACCAGAGTGACGGGAGCGGCACAATTCAGAAAAAGTGCTCAGCTCGCCGAGAAAATGCGATTTAAGCAATAAAATTAAAAATGCTTATAAAACATAAACCAAACGTTGGAGGTGGTCATTTCTTAATGCGCAGTAATAAACTCGGCACTCTAAAGCACCCGAGAGCGTTTTTTTCGATGCCAACCTAACCAGAGTGACGGGAGCGGCACAATTCAGAAAAAGTGCTCAGCTCGCCGAGAAAATGCGATTTAAGCAATAAAATTAAAAATGCTTATAAAACATAAACCAAACGTTGGAGGTGGTCATTTCTTAATGCGCAGTAATAAACTCGGCACTCTAAAGCACCCGAGAGCGTTTTTTTCGATGCCAACCTAACCAGAGTGACGGGAGCGGCACAATTCAGAAAAAGCGCTCAGCTCGCCGAGAAAATGCGATTTAAGCAATAAAATTAAAAATGCTTATAAAACATAAACCAAACGTTGGAGGTGGTCATTTCTTCGTGCGCAGTGAATAACTCGGCACTCTAAAGCACCCGAGAGCGTTTTTTTCGATGCCAACCTAACCAGAGTGACGGGAGCGGCACAATTCAGAAAAAGTGCTCAGCTCGCCGAGAAAATGCGATTTAAGCAATAAAATTAAAAATGCTTATTAAACATAAACCAAACGTTGGAGGTGGTCATTTCTTCATGCGCAGTGAATAACTCGGCACTCTAAAGCACCCAATAGCGTTTTTTTCGATGCCAACCTAACCAGAGTGACGGGAGCGGCACAATTCAGAAAAAGTGCTCAGCTCGCCGAGAAAATGCGATTTAAGCAATAAAATTAAAAATGCTTATTAAACATAAACCAAACAATGGAGGTGGTCATTTCTTCATGCGCAGTGAATAACTCGGCACTCTAAAGCACCCGAGAGCGTTTTTTTCGATGCCAACCTAACCAGAGTGACGGGAGCGGCACAATTCAGAAAAAGCGCTCAGCTCGCCGAGAAAATGCGATTTAAGCAATAAAATTAAAAATGCTTATAAAACATAAACCAAACGTTGGAGGTGGTCATTTCTTCATGCGCAGTGATAAACTCGGCACTGTAAAGCACCCGAGAGCGTTTTTTTCGATGCCAACCTAACCAGAGTGACGGGAGCGGCACAATTCAGAAAAAGTGCTCAGCTCGCCGAGAAAATGCGATTTAAGCAATAAAATTAAAAATGCTTATAAAACATAAACCAAACGTTGGAGGTGGTCATTTCTTCATGCGCAGTGAATAACTCGGCACTCTAAAGCACGCGAGAGCGTTTTTTTCGATGCCAACCTAACCAGAGTGACGGGAGCGGCACAATTCAGAAAAAGTGCTCAGCTCGCCGAAAAAATGCGATTTAAGCAATAAAATTAAAAATGCTTATAAAACATAAACCAAACGTTGGAGGTGGTCATTTCTTAATGCGCAGTAATAAACTCGGCACTCTAAAGCACCCGAGAGCGTTTTTTTCGATGCCAACCTAACCAGAGTGACGGGAGCGGCATAATTCAGAAAAAGTGCTCAGCTCGCCGAGAAAATGCGATTTAAGCAATAAAATTAAAAATGCTTATAAAACATAAACCAAACGTTGGAAGTGGTCATTTCTTCATGCGCAGTGATAAACTCGGCACTCTAAAGCACCCGAGAGCGTTTTTTTCGATGCCAACCTAACCAGAGTTACGGGAGCGGCACAATTCAGAAAAAGCGCTCAGCTCGCCGAGAAAATGCGATTTAAGCAATAAAATTAAAAATGCTTATAAAACATAAACCAAACGTTGGAGGTGGTCATTTCTTCATGCGCAGTGATAAACTCGGCACTCTAAAGCACCCGAGAGCGTTTTTTTCGATGCCAACCTAACCAGAGTGACGGGAGCGGCACAATTCAGAAAAAGCGCTCAGCTCGCCGAGAAAATGCGATTTAAGCAATAAAATTAAAAATGCTTATAAAACATAAACCAAACGTTGGAGGTGGTCATTTCTTCATGCGCAGTGATAAACTCGGCACTCTAAAGCACCCGAGAGCGTTTTTTTCGATGCCAACCTAACCAGAGTGACGGGAGCGGCACAATTCAGAAAAAGTGCTCAGCTCGCCGAGAAAATGCGATTTAAGCAATAAAATTAAAAATGCTTATAAAACATAAACCAAACGTTGGAGGTGGTCATTTCTTAACGCGCAGTAATAAACTCGGCACTCTAAAGCACCCGAGAGCGTTTTTTTCGATGCCAACCTAACCAGAGTGACGGGAGCGGCACAATTCAGAAAAAGTGCTCAGCTCGCCGAGAAAATGCGATTTAAGCAATAAAATTAAAAATGCTTATAAAACATAAACCAAACGTTGGAGGTAGTCATTTCTTAATGCGCAGTAATAAACTCGGCACTCTAAAGCACCCGAGAGCGTTTTTTTCGATGCCAACCTAACCAGAGTGACGGGAGCGGCACAATTCAGAAAAAGCGCTCAGCTCGCCGAGAAAATGCGATTTAAGCAATAA
The DNA here is from genome assembly GCF_033458585.1 of Syngnathus typhle. Lineage (NCBI taxonomy): Eukaryota > Metazoa > Chordata > Actinopteri > Syngnathiformes > Syngnathidae > Syngnathus > Syngnathus typhle. The sequence goes on from NC_083752.1 coordinate 12,740,677, forward strand.
AATTAAAAATGCTTATAAAACATAAACCAAACGTTGGAGGTGGTCATTTCTTCGTGCGCAGTGAATAACTCGGCACTCTAAAGCACCCGAGAGCGTTTTTTTCGATGCCAACCTAACCAGAGTGACGGGAGCGGCACAATTCAGAAAAAGTGCTCAGCTCGCCGAGAAAATGCGATTTAAGCAATAAAATTAAAAATGCTTATAAAACTTAAACCAAACGTTGGAGGTGGTCATTTCTTAATGCGCAGTAATAAACTCGGCACTCTAAAGCACCCGAGAGCGTTTTTTTCGATGCCAACCTAACCAGAGTGACGGGAGCGGCACAATTCAGAAAAAGTGCTCAGCTCGCCGAGAAAATGCGATTTAAGCAATAAAATTAAAAATGCTTATTAAACATAAATCAAACGTTGGAGGTGGTCATTTCTTCATGCGCAGTGAATAACTCGGCACTCTAAAGCACCCGAGAGCGTTTTTTTCGATGCCAACCTAACCAGAGTGACGGGAGCGGCACAATTCAGAAAAAGCGCTCAGCTCGCCGAGAAAATGCGATTTAAGCAATAAAATTAAAAATGCTTATAAAACATAAACCAAACGTTGGAGGTGGTCATTTCTTAATGCGCAGTAATAAACTCGGCACTCTAAAGCACCCGAGAGCGTTTTTTTCGATGCCAACCTAACCAGAGTGACGGGAGCGGCACAATTCAGAAAAAGTGCTCAGCTCGCCGAGAAAATGCGATTTAAGCAATAAAATTAAAAATGGTTATTAAACATAAACCAAACGTTGGAGGTGGTCATTTCTTCATGCGCAGTGAATAACTCGGCACTCTAAAGCACCCGATAGCGTTTTTTTCGATGCCAACCTAACCAGAGTGACGGGAGCGGCGCAATTCAGAAAAAGTGCTCAGCTCGCCGAGAAAATGCGATTTAAGCAATACAATTAAAAATGCTTATAAAACATAAACCAAACGTTGGAGGTGGTCATTTCTTAATGCGCAGTAATAAACTCGGCACTCTAAAGCACCCGAGAGCGTTTTTTTCGATGCCAACCTAACCAGAGTGACGGGAGCGGCACAATTCAGAAAAAGTGCTCAGCTCGCCGAGAAAATGCGATTTAAGCAATAAAATTAAAAATGCTTATAAAACATAAACCAAACGTTGGAGGTGGTCATTTCTTAATGCGCAGTAATAAACTCGGCACTCTAAAGCACCCGAGAGCGTTTTTTTCGATGCCAACCTAACCAGAGTGACGGGAGCGGCACAATTCAGAAAAAGCGCTCAGCTCGCCGAGAAAATGCGATTTAAGCAATAAAATTAAAAATGCTTATAAAACATAAACCAAACGTTGGAGGTGGTCATTTCTTCATGCGCAGTGATAAACTCGGCACTCTAAAGCACCCGAGAGCGTTTTTTTCGATGCCAACCTAACCAGAGTGACGGGAGCGGCACAATTCAGAAAAAGTGCTCAGCTCGCCGAGAAAATGCGATTTAAGCAATAAAATTAAAAATGCTTATAAAACATAAACCAAACGTTGGAGGTGGTCATTTCTTAATGCGCAGTAATAAACTCGGCCCTCTAAAGCACCCGAGAGCGTTTTTTTCGATGCCAACCTAACCAGAGTGACGGGAGCGGCACAATTCAGAAAAAGTGCTCAGCTCGCCGAGAAAATGCGATTTAAGCAATAAAATTAAAAATGCTTATAAAACATAAACCAAACGTTGGAGGTGGTCATTTCTTAATGCGCAGTAATAAACTCGGCACTCTAAAGCACCCGAGAGCGTTTTTTTCGATGCCAACCTAACCAGAGTGACGGGAGCGGCACAATTCAGAAAAAGTGCTCAGCTCGCCGAGAAAATGCGATTTAAGCAATAAAATAAAAAATGCTTATAAAACATAAACCAAACGTTGGAGGTGGTCATTTCTTCGTGCGCAGTGAATAACTCGGCACTCTAAAGCACCCGAGAGCGTTTTTTTCGATGCCAACCTAACCAGAGTGACGGGAGCGGCACAATTCAGAAAAAGTGCTCAGCTCGCCGAGAAAATGCGATTTAAGCAATAAAATTAAAAATGCTTATAAAACTTAAACCAAACGTTGGAGGTGGTCATTTCTTAATGCGCAGTAATAAACTCGGCACTCTAAAGCACCCGAGAGCGTTTTTTTCGATGCCAACCTAACCAGAGTGACGGGAGCGGCACAATTCAGAAAAAGTGCTCAGCTCGCCGAGAAAATGCGATTTAAGCAATAAAATTAAAAATGCTTATTAAACATAAACCAAACGTTGGAGGTGGTCATTTCTTCATGCGCAGTGAATAACTCGGCACTCTAAAGCACCCGAGAGCGTTTTTTTCGATGCCAACCTAACCAGAGTGACGGGAGCGGCACAATTCAGAAAAAGCGCTCAGCTCGCCGAGAAAATGCGATTTAAGCAATAAAATTAAAAATGCTTATAAAACATAAACCAAACGTTGGAGGTGGTCATTTCTTAATGCGCAGTAATAAACTCGGCACTCTAAAGCACCCGAGAGCGTTTTTTTCGATGCCAACCTAACCAGAGTGACGGGAGCGGCACAATTCAGAAAAGGTGCTCAGCTCGCCGAGAAAATGCGATTTAAGCAATAAAATTAAAAATGCTTATTAAACATAAACCAAACGTTGGAGGTGGTCATTTCTTCATGCGCAGTGAATAACTCGGCACTCTAAAGCACCCGATAGCGTTTTTTTCGATGCCAACCTAACCAGAGTGACGGGAGCGGCACAATTCAGAAAAAGTGCTCAGCTCGCCGAGAAAATGCGATTTAAGCAATAAAATTAAAAATGCTTATAAAACATAAACCAAACGTTGGAGGTGGTCATTTCTTAATGCGCAGTAATAAACTCGGCACTCTAAAGCACCCGAGAGCGTTTTTTTCGATGCCAACCTAACCAGAGTGACGGGAGCGGCACAATTCAGAAAAAGTGCTCAGCTCGCCGAGAAAATGCGATTTAAGCAATAAGATTAAAAATGCTTATAAAACATAAACCAAACGTTGGAGGTGATCATTTCTTCATGCGCAGTGAATAACTCGGCACTCTAAAGCACCCGAGAGCGTTTTTTTCGATGCCAACCTAACCAGAGTGACGGGAGCGGCACAATTCAGAAAAAGTGCTCAGCTCGCCGAGAAAATGCGATTTAAGCAATAAAATTAAAAATGCTTATAAAACATAAACCAAACGTTGGAGGTGGTCATTTCTTAATGCGCAGTAATAAACTCGGCACTCTAAAGCACCCGAGAGCGTTTTTTTCGATGCCAACCTAACCAGAGTGACGGGAGCGGCACAATTCAGAAAAAGTGCTCAGCTCGCCGAGAAAATGCGATTTAAGCAATAAAATTAAAAATGCTTATAAAACATAAACCAAACGTTGGAAGTGGTCATTTCTTCATGCGCAGTGATAAACTCGGCACTCTAAAGCACCCGAGAGCGTTTTTTTCGATGCCAACCTAACCAGAGTTACGGGAGCGGCACAATTCAGAAAAAGTGCTCAGCTCGCCGAGAAAATGCGATTTAAGCAATAAAATTAAAAATGCTTATAAAACATAAACCAAACGTTGGAGGTGGTCATTTCTTAATGCGCAGTAATAAACTCGGCACTCTAAAGCACCCGAGAGCGTTTTTTTCGATGCCAACCTAACCAGAGTGACGGGAGCGGCACAATTCAGAAAAAGCGCTCAGCTCGCCGAGAAAATGCGATTTAAGCAATAAAATTAAAAATGCTTATAAAACATAAACCAAACGTTGGAGGTGGTCATTTCTTAATGCGCAGTAATAAACTCGGCACTCTAAAGCACCCGAGAGCGTTTTTTTCGATGCCAACCTAACCAGAGTGACGGGAGCGGCACAATTCAGAAAAAGTGCTCAGCTCGCCGAGAAAATGCGATTTAAGCAATAAAATTAAAAATGCTTATTAAACATAAACCAAACGTTGGAGGTTGATATTTCTTCATGCGCAGTGAATAACTCGGCACTCTAAAGCACCCGAGAGCGTTTTTTTCGATGCCAACCTAACCAGAGTGACGGGAGCGGCACAATTCAGAAAAAGTGCTCAGCTCGCCGAGAAAATGCGATTTAAGCAATAAAATTAAAAATGCTTATAAAACATAAACCAAACGTTGGAGGTGGTCATTTCTTAATGCGCAGTAATAAACTCGGCACTCTAAAGCACCCGAGAGCGTTTTTTTCGATGCCAACCTAACCAGAGTGACGGGAGCGGCACAATTCAGAAAAAGCGCTCAGCTCGCCGAGAAAATGCGATTTAAGCAATAAAATTAAAAATGCTTATAAAACATAAACCAAACGTTGGAGGTGGTCATTTCTTCATGCGCAGTGAATAACTCGGCACTCTAAAGCACCCGAGAGCGTTTTTTTCGATGCCAACCTAACCAGAGTGACGGGAGAGGCACAATTCAGAAAAAGCGCTCAGCTCGCCGAGAAAATGCGATTTAAGCAATAAAATTAAAAATGCTTATAAAACATAAACCAAACGTTGGAGGTGGTCATTTCTTCATGCGCAGTGATAAACTCGGCACTCTAAAGCACCCGAGAGCGTTTTTTTCGATGCCAACCTAACCAGAGTGACGGGAGCGGCACAATTCAGAAAAAGTGCTCAGCTCGCCGAGAAAATGCGATTTAAGCAATAAAATTAAAAATGCTTATAAAACATAAACCAAACGTTGGAGGTGGTCATTTCTTCATGCGCAGTGATAAACTCGGCACTCTAGAGCACCCGAGAGCGTTTTTTTCGATGCCAACCTAACCAGAGTGACGGGAGCGGCACAATTCAGAAAAAGCGCTCAGCTCGCCGAGAAAATGCGATTTAAGCAATAAAATTAAAAATGCTTATAAAACATAAACCAAACGTTGGAGGTCATTTATTCATGCGCAGTGATAAACTCGGCACTCTAAAGCACCCGAGAGCGTTTTTTTCGATGCCAACCTAACCAGAGTGACGGGAGCGGCACAATTCAGAAAAAGTGCTCAGCTCGCCGAGAAAATGCGATTCAAGCAATAAAATTAAAAATGCTTATTAAACATAAACCAAACGTTGGAGGTGGTCATTTCTTCATGCGCAGTGAATAACTCGGCACTCTAAAGCACCCGAGAGCGTTTTTTTCGATGCCAACCTAACCAGAGTGACGGGAGCGGCACAATTCAGAAAAGGTGCTCAGCTCGCCGAGAAAATGCGATTTAAGCAATAAAATTAAAAATGCTTATAAAACATAAACCAAACGTTGGAGGTGGTCATTTCTTAATGCGCAGTAATAAACTCGGCACTCTACAGCACCCGAGAGCGTTTTTTTCGATGCCAACCTAACCAGAGTGACGGGAGCGGCACAATTCAGAAAAAGCGCTCAGCTCGCCGAGAAAATGCGATTTAAGCAATAAAATTAAAAATGCTTATAAAACATAAACCAAACGTTGGAGGTGGTCATTTCTTCGTGCGCAGTGAATAACTCGGCACTCTAAAGCACCCGAGAGCGTTTTTTTCGATGCCAACCTAACCAGAGTGACGGGAGCGGCACAATTCAGAAAAAGTGCTCAGCTCGCCGAGAAAATGCGATTTAAGCAATAAAATTAAAAATGCTTATTAAACATAAACCAAACGTTGGAGGTGGTCATTTCTTCATGCGCAGTGAATAACTCGGCACTCTAAAGCACCCGATAGCGTTTTTTTCGATGCCAACCTAACCAGAGTGACGGGAGCGGCACAATTCAGAAAAAGTGCTCAGCTCGCCGAGAAAATGCGATTTAAGCAATAAAATTAAAAATGCTTATTAAACATAAACCAAACGGTGGAGGTGGTCATTTCTTCATGCGCAGTGAATAACTCGGCACTCTAAAGCACCCGAGAGCGTTTTTTTCGATGCCAACCTAACCAGAGTGACGGGAGCGGCACAATTCAGAAAAAGCGCTCAGCTCGCCGAGAAAATGCGATTTAAGCAATAAAATTAAAAATGCTTATTAAACATAAACCAAACGTTGGAGGTGGTCATTTCTTCATGCGCAGTGAATAACTCGGCACTCTAAAGCACCCGAGAGCGTTTTTTTCGATGCCAACCTAACCAGAGTGACGGGAGCGGCACAATTCAGAAAAAGCGCTCAGCTCGCCGAGAAAATGCGATTTAAGCAATAAAATTAAAAATGCTTATAAAACATAAACCAAACGTTGGAGGTGGTCATTTCTTCATGCGCAGTGATAAACTCGGCACTCTAAAGCACCCGAGAGCGTTTTTTTCGATGCCAACCTAACCAGAGTGACGGGAGCGGCACAATTCAGAAAAAGTGCTCAGCTCGCCGAGAAAATGCGATTTAAGCAATAAAATTAAAAATGCTTATAAAACATAAACCAAACGTTGGAGGTGGTCATTTCTTCATGCGCAGTGAATAACTCGGCACTCTAAAGCACCCGAGAGCATTTTTTTCGATGCCAACCTAACCAGAGTGACGGGAGCGGCACAATTCAGAAAAGGTGCTCAGCTCGCCGAGAAAATGCGATTTAAGCAATAAAATTAAAAATGCTTATAAAACATAAACCAAACGTTGGAGGTGGTCATTTCTTAATGCGCAGTAATAAACTCGGCACTCTAGAGCACCCGAGAGCGTTTTTTTCGATGGCAACCTAACCAGAGTGACGGGAGCAGCACAATTCAGAAAAAGTGCTCAGCTCGCCGAGAAAATGCGATTTAAGCAATAAAATTAAAAATGCTTATAAAACATAAACCAAACGTTGGAAGTGGTCATTTCTTCATGCGCAGTGATAAACTCGGCACTCTAAAGCACCCGAGAGCGTTTTTTTCGATGCCAACCTAACCAGAGTTACGGGAGCGGCACAATTCAGAAAAAGAGCTCAGCTCGCCGAGAAAATGCGATTTAAGCAATAAAATTAAAAATGCTTATGAAACATAAACCAAACGTTGGAAGTGGTCATTTCTTCATGCGCAGTGATAAACTCGGCACTCTAAAGCACCCGAGAGCGTTTGTTTCGATGCCAACCTAACCAGAGTTACGGGAGCGGCACAATTCAGAAAAAGCGCTCAGCTCGCCGAGAAAATGCGATTTAAGCAATAAAATTAAAAATGCTTATTAAACATAAACCAAACGTTGGAGGTGGTCATTTCTTCATGCGCAGTGAATAACTCGGCACTCTAAAGCACCCGAGAGCGTTTTTTTCGATGCCAACCTAACCAGAGTGACGGGAGCGGCACAATTCAGAAAAAGCGCTCAGCTCGCCGAGAAAATGCGATTTAAGCAATAAAATTAAAAATGCTTATAAAACATAAACCAAACGTTGGAGGTGGTCATTTCTTCATGCGCAGTGATAAACTCGGCACTCTAAAGCACCCGAGAGCGTTTTTTTCGATGCCAACCTAACCAGAGTGACGGGAGCGGCACAATTCAGAAAAAGTGCTCAGCTCGCCGAGAAAATGCGATTTAAGCAATAAAATTAAAAATGCTTATAAAACATAAACCAAACGTTGGAGGTGGTCATTTCTTCATGCGCAGTGAATAACTCGGCACTCTAAAGCACCCGAGAGCGTTTTTTTCGATGCCAACCTAACCAGAGTGACGGGAGCGGCACAATTCAGAAAAAGTGCTCAGCTCGCCGAGAAAATGCGATTCAAGCAATAAAATTAAAAATGCTTATAAAACATAAACCAAACGTTGGAGGTGGTCATTTCTTAATGCGCAGTAATAAACTCGGCACTCTAGATCACCCGAGAGCGTTTTTTTCGATGCCAACCTAACCAGAGTGACGGGAGCGGCACAATTCAGAAAAAGTGCTCAGCTCGCCGAGAAAATGCGATTTAAGCAATAAAATTAAAAATGCTTATAAAACATAAACCAAACGTTGGAGGTGGTCATTTCTTCATGCGCAGTGATAAACTCGGCACTCTAAAGCACCCGAGAGCGTTTTTTTCGATGCCAACCTAACCAGAGTGACGGGAGCGGCACAATTCAGAAAAAGCGCTCAGCTCGCCGAGAAAATGCGATTTAAGCAATAAAATTAAAAATGCTTATAAAACATAAACCAAACGTTGGAGGTGGTCATTTCTTCATGCGCAGTGATAAACTCGGCACTCTAAAGCACCCGAGAGCGTTTTTTTCGATGCCAACCTAACCAGAGTGACGGGAGCGGCACAATTCAGAAAAAGTGCTCAGCTCGCCGAGAAAATGCGATTCAAGCAATAAAATTAAAAATGCTTATTAAACATAAACCAAACGTTGGAGGTGGTCATTTCTTCATGCGCAGTGAATAACTCGGCACTCTAAAGCACCCGAGAGCGTTTTTTTCGATGCCAACCTAACCAGAGTGACGGGAGCGGCACAATTCAGAAAAAGTGCTCAGCTCGCCGAGAAAATGCGATTTAAGCAATAAAATTAAAAATGCTTATAAAACATAAACCAAACGTTGGAGGTGGTCATTTCTTAATGCGCAGTAATAAACTCGGCACTCTAAAGCACCCGAGAGCGTTTTTTTCGATGCCAACCTAACCAGAGTGACGGGAGCGGCACAATTCAGAAAAAGTGCTCAGCTCGCCGAGAAAATGCGATTTAAGCAATAAAATTAAAAATGCTTATAAAACATAAACCAAACGTTGGAGGTGGTCATTTCTTAATGCGCAGTAATAAACTCGGCACTCTAAAGCACCCGAGAGCGTTTTTTTCGATGCCAACCTAACCAGAGTGACGGGAGCGGCACAATTCAGAAAAAGTGCTCAGCTCGCCGAGAAAATGCGATTTAAGCAATAAAATTAAAAATGCTTATAAAACATAAACCAAACGTTGGAGGTGGTCATTTCTTAATGCGCAGTAATAAACTCGGCACTCTAAAGCACCCGAGAGCGTTTTTTTCGATGCCAACCTAACCAGAGTGACGGGAGCGGCACAATTCAGAAAAAGCGCTCAGCTCGCCGAGAAAATGCGATTTAAGCAATAAAATTAAAAATGCTTATAAAACATAAACCAAACGTTGGAGGTGGTCATTTCCTAATGCGCAGTAATAAACTCGGCACTCTAAAGCACCCGAGAGCGTTTTTTTCGATGCCAACCTAACCAGAGTGACGGGAGCGGCACAATTCAGAAAAAGTGCTCAGCTCGCCGAGAAAATGCGATTTAAGCAATAAAATTAAAAATGCTTATAAAACATAAACCAAACGTTGGAGGTGGTCATTTCTTAATGCGCAGTAATAAACTCGGCACTCTAGAGCACCCGAGAGCGTTTTTTTCGATGCCAACCTAACCAGAGTGACGGGAGCGGCACAATTCAGAAAAAGTGCTCAGCTCGCCGAGAAAATGCGATTTAAGCAATAAAATTAAAAATGCTTATAAAACATAAACCAAACGTTGGAGGTGGTCATTTCTCAATGCGCAGTAATAAACTCGGCACTCTAAAGCACCCGAGAGCGTTTTTTTCGATGCCAACCTAACCAGAGTGACGGGAGCGGCACAATTCAGAAAAAGTGCTCAGCTCGCCGAGAAAATGCGATTCAAGCAATAAAATTAAAAATGCTTATAAAACATAAACCAAACGTTGGAGGTGGTCATTTCTTAATGCGCAGTAATAAACTCGGCACTCTAAAGCACCCGAGAGCGTTTTTTTCGATGCCAACCTAACCAGAGTGACGGGAGCGGCACAATTCAGAAAAAGCGCTCAGCTCGCCGAGAAAATGCGATTTAAGCAATAAAATTAAAAATGCTTATAAAACATAAACCAAACGTTGGAGGTGGTCATTTCTTCATGCGCAGTGATAAACTCGGCACTCTAAAGCACCCGAGAGCGTTTTTTTCGATGCCAACCTAACCAGAGTGACGGGAGCGGCACAATTCAGAAAAAGTGCTCAGCTCGCCGAGAAAATGCGATTCAAGCAATAAAATTAAAAATGCTTATTAAACATAAACCAAACGTTGGAGGTGGTCATTTCTTCATGCGCAGTGAATAACTCGGCACTCTAAAGCACCCGAGAGCGTTTTTTTCGATGCCAACCTAACCAGAGTGACGGGAGCGGCACAATTCAGAAAACGTGCTCAGCTCGCCGAGAAAATGCAATTTAAGCAATAAAATTAAAAATGCTTATAAAACATAAACCAAACGTTGGAGGTGGTCATTTCTTAATGCGCAGTAATAAACTCGGCACTCTAAAGCACGCGAGAGCGTTTTTTTCGATGCCTACCTACAGAGTGACGGGAGCGGCACAATTCAGAAAAAGTGCTCAGCTCGCCGAGAAAATGCGATTTAAGCAATAAAATTAAAAATGCTTATTAAACATAAACCAAACGTTGGAGGTGGTCATTTCTTAATGCGCAGTGAATAACTCGGCACTCTAAAGCACCCGAGAGCGTTTTTTTCGATGCCAACCTAACCAGAGTGACGGGAGCGGCACAATTCAGAAAAAGCGCTCAGCTCGCCGAGAAAATGCGATTTAAGCAATAAAATTAAAAATGCTTATTAAACATAAACCAAACATTGGAGGTGGTCATTTCTTCATGCGCAGTGAATAACTCGGCACTCTAAAGCACCCGAGAGCGTTTTTTTCGATGCCAACTTAACCAGAGTGACGGGAGCGGCACAATTCAGAAAAAGCGCTCAGCTCGCCGAGAAAATGCGATTTAAGCAATAAAATTAAAAATGCTTATAAAACATAAACCAAACGTTGGAGGTGGTCATTTCTTCATGCGCAGTGATAAACTCGGCACTCTAAAGCACCCGAGAGCGTTTTTTTCGATGCCAACCTAACCAGAGTGACGGGAGCGGCACAATTCAGAAAAAGTGCTCAGCTCGCCGAGAAAATGCGATTTAAGCAATAAAATTAAAAATGCTTATAAAACATAAACCAAACGTTGGAGGTGGTCATTTCTTCATGCGCAGTGAATAACTCGGCACTCTAAAGCACCCGAGAGCGTTTGTTTCGATGCCAACCTAACCAGAGTTACGGGAGCGGCACAATTCAGAAAAAGCGCTCAGCTCGCCGAGAAAATGCGATTTAAGCAATAAAATTAAAAATGCTTATTAAACATAAACCAAACGTTGGAGGTTGTCATTTCTTCATGCGCAGTGAATAACTCGGCACTCTAAAGCACCCGAGAGCGTTTTTTTCGATGCCAACCTAACCAGAGTGACGGGAGCGGCACAATTCAGAAAAAGTGCTCAGCTCGCCGAGAAAATGCGATTCAAGCAATAAAATTAAAAATGCTTATAAAACATAAACCAAACGTTGGAGGTGGTCATTTCTTAATGCGCAGTAATAAACTCGGCACTCTAAAGCACCCGAGAGCGTTTTTTTCGATGCCAACCTAACCAGAGTGACGGGAGCGGCACAATTCAGAAAAAGTGCTCAGCTCGCCGAGAAAATGCGATTTAAGCAATAAAATTAAAAATGCTTATAAAACGTAAACCAAACGTTGGAGGTGGTCATTTCTTAATGCGCAGTAATAAACTCGGCACTCTAAAGCACCCGAGAGCGTTTTTTTCGATGCCAACCTAACCAGAGTGACGGGAGCGGCACAATTCAGAAAAAGTGCTCAGCTCGCCGAGAAAATGCGATTTAAGCAATAAAATTAAAAATGCTTATAAAACATAAACCAAACGTTGGAGGTGGTCATTTCTTAATGCGCAGTAATAAACTCGGCACTCTAAAGCACCCGAGAGCGTTTTTTTCGATGCCAACCTAACCAGAGTGACGGGAGCGGCACAATTCAGAAAAAGCGCTCAGCTCGCCGAGAAAATGCGATTTAAGCAATAAAATTAAAAATGCTTATAAAACATAAACCAAACGTTGGAGGTGGTCATTTCCTAATGCGCAGTAATAAACTCGGCACTCTAAAGCACCCGAGAGCGTTTTTTTCGATGCCAACCTAACCAGAGTGACGGGAGCGGCACAATTCAGAAAAAGTGCTCAGCTCGCCGAGAAAATGCGATTTAAGCAATAAAATTAAAAATGCTTATAAAACATAAACCAAACGTTGGAGGTGGTCATTTCTTAATGCGCAGTAATAAACTCGGCACTCTAGAGCACCCGAGAGCGTTTTTTTCGATGCCAACCTAACCAGAGTGACGGGAGCGGCACAATTCAGAAAAAGTGCTCAGCTCGCCGAGAAAATGCGATTTAAGCAATACAATTAAAAATGCTTATAAAACATAAACCAAACGTTGGAGGTGGTCATTTCTCAATGCGCAGTAATAAACTCGGCACTCTAAAGCACCCGAGAGCGTTTTTTTCGATGCCAACCTAACCAGAGTGACGGGAGCGGCACAATTCAGAAAAAGTGCTCAGCTCGCCGAGAAAATGCGATTCAAGCAATAAAATTAAAAATGCTTATAAAACATAAACCAAACGTTGGAGGTGGTCATTTCTTCATGCGCAGTGAATAACTCGGCACTCTAAAGCACCCGATAGCGTTTTTTTCGATGCCAACCTAACCAGAGTGACGGGAGCGGCACAATTCAGAAAAAGTGCTCAGCTCGCCGAGAAAATGCGATTTAAGCAATAAAATTAAAAATGCTTATAAAACTTAAACCAAACGTTGGAGGTGGTCATTTCTTAATGCGCAGTAATAAACTCGGCACTCTAAAGCACCCGAGAGCGTTTTTTTCGATGCCAACCTAACCAGAGTGACGGGAGCGGCACAATTCAGAAAAAGTGCTCAGCTCGCCGAGAAAATGCGATTTAAGCAATAAAATTAAAAATGCTTATAAAACATAAACCAAACGTTGGGGGGTGGTCATTTCTTAATGCGCAGTAATAAACTCGGCACTCTAGAGCACCCGAGAGCGTTTTTTTCGATGCCAACCTAACCAGAGTGACGGGAGCGGCACAATTCAGAAAAAGTGCTCAGCTCGCCGAGAAAATGCGATTTAAGCAATAAAATTAAAAATGCTTATAAAACATAAACCAAACGTTGGAAGTGGTCATTTCTTCATGCGCAGTGATAAACTCGGCACTCTAAAGCACCCGAGAGCGTTTTTTTCGATGCCAACCTAACCAGAGTTACGGGAGCGGCACAATTCAGAAAAAGCGCTCAGCTCGCCGAGAAAATGCGATTTAAGCAATAAAATTAAAAATGCTTATAAAACATAAACCAAACGTTGGAGGTGGTCATTTCTTCATGCGCAGTGATAAATTCGGCACTCTAAAGCACCCGAGAGCGTTTTTTTCGATGCCAACCTAACCAGAGTGACGGGAGCGGCACAATTCAGAAAAAGCGCTCAGCTCGCCGAGAAAATGCGATTCAAGCAATAAAATTAAAAATGCTTATAAAACATAAACCAAACGTTGGAGGTGGTCATTTCTTCATGCGCAGTGATAAACTCGGCACTCTAAAGCACCCGAGAGCGTTTTTTTCGATGCCAACCTAACCAGAGTTACGGGAGCGGCACAATTCAGAAAAAGCGCTCAGCTCGCCGAGAAAATGCGATTTAAGCAATAAAATTAAAAATGCTTATAAAACATAAACCAAACGTTGGAGGTGGTCATTTCTTCATGCGCAGTGAATAACTCGGCACTCTAAAGCACCCGAGAGCGTTTTTTTCGATGCCAACCTAACCAGAGTGACGGGAGCGGCACAATTCAGAAAAAGTGCTCAGCTCGCCGAGAAAATGCGATTTAAGCAATAAAATTAAAAATGCTTATAAAACATAAACCAAACGTTGGAGGTGGTCATTTCTTAATGCGCAGTAATAAACTCGGCACTCTAAAGCACCCGTGAGCGTTTTTTTCGATGCCAACCTAACCAGAGTGACGGGAGCGGCACAATTCAGAAAAAGTGCTCAGCTCGCCGAGAAAATGCGATTTAAGCAATAAAATTAAAAATGCTTATAAAACATAAACCAAACGTTGGAGGTGGTCATTTCTTAATGCGCAGTAATAAACTCGGCACTCTAGAGCACCCGAGAGCGTTTTTTTCGATGCCAACCTAACCAGAGTGACGGGAGCGGCACAATTCAGAAAAAGTGCTCAGCTCGCCGAGAAAATTCGATTTAAGCAATAAAATTAAAAATGCTTATAAAACATAAACCAAACGTTGGAAGTGGTCATTTCTTCATGCGCAGTGATAAACTCGGCACTCTAAAGCACCCGAGAGCGTTTTTTTCGATGCCAACCTAACCAGAGTTACGGGAGCGGCACAATTCAGAAAAAGCGCTCAGCTCGCCGAGAAAATGCGATTTAAGCAATAAAATTAAAAATGCTTATAAAACATAAACCAAAGTGGAGGTGGTCATTTCTTCATGCGCAGTGATAAACTCGGCACTCTAAAGCACCCGAGAGCGTTTTTTTCGATGCCAACCTAACCAGAGTGACGGGAGCGGCACAATTCAGAAAAAGCGCTCAGCTCGCCGAGAAAATGCGATTCAAGCAATAAAATTAAAAATGCTTATAAAACATAAACCAAACGTTGGAGGTGGTCATTTCTTCATGCGCAGTGATAAACTCGGCACTCTAAAGCACCCGAGAGCGTTTTTTTCGATGCCAACCTAACCAGAGTGACGGGAGCGGCACAATTCAGAAAAAGTGCTCAGCTCGCCGAGAAAATGCGATTTAAGCAATAAAATTAAAAATGCTTATAAAACATAAACCAAACGTTGGAGGTGGTCATTTCTCCATGCGCAGTGAATAACTCGGCACTCTAAATCACCCGAGAGCGTTTTTTTCGATGCCAACCTAACCAGAGTGACGGGAGCGGCACAATTCAGAAAAAGTGCTCAGCTCGCCGAGAAAATGCGATTTAAGCAATAAAATTAAAAATGCTTATAAAACATAAACCAAACGTTGGAGGTGGTCATTTCTTAATGCGCAGTAATAAACTCGGCCCTCTAAAGCACCCGTGAGCGTTTTTTTCGATGCCAACCTAACCAGAGTGACGGGAGCGGCACAATTCAGAAAAAGTGCTCAGCTCGCCGAGAAAATGCGATTTAAGCAATAAAATTAAAAATGCTTATAAAACATAAACCAAACGTTGGAGGTGGTCATTTCTTCATGCGCAGTGATAAACTCGGCACTCTAAAGCACCCGAGAGCGTTTTTTTCGATGCCAACCTAACCAGAGTGACGGGAGCGGCACAATTCAGAAAAAGCGCTCAGCTCGCCGAGAAAATGCGATTTAAGCAATAAAATTAAAAATGCTTATAAAACATAAACCAAACGTTGGAGGTGGTCATTTCTTCATGCGCAGTGATAAACTCGGCACTCTAAAGCACCCGAGAGCGTTTTTTTCGATGCCAACCTAACCAGAGTGACGGGAGCGGCACAATTCAGAAAAAGTGCTCAGCTCGCCGAGAAAATGCGATTTAAGCAATAAAATTAAAAATGCTTATAAAACATAAACCAAACGTTGGAGGTGGTCATTTCTTCATGCGCAGTGAATAACTCGGCACTCTAAAGCACCCGAGAGCGTTTTTTTCGATGCCAACCTAACCAGAGTGACGGGAGCGGCACAATTCAGAAAAAGTGCTCAGCTCGCCGAGAAAATGCGATTTAAGCAATAAAATTAAAAATGCTTATTAAACATAAACCAAACGTTGGAGGTGGTCATTTCTTCATGCGCAGTGAATAACTCGGCACTCTAAAGCACCCGAGAGCGTTTTTTTCGATGCCAACCTAACCAGAGTGACGGGAGCGGCACAATTCAGAAAAAGCGCTCAGCTCGCCGAGAAAATGTGATTTAAGCAATGAAATTAAAAATGCTTATAAAACATAAACCAAACGTTGGAGGTGGTCATTTCTTCGTGCGCAGTGAATAACTCGGCACTCTAAAGCACCCGAGAGCGTTTTTTTCGATGCCAACCTAACCAGAGTGACGGGAGCGGCACAATTCAGAAAAAGTGCTCAGCTCGCCGAGAAAATGCGATTTAAGCAATAAAATTAAAAATGCTTATAAAACTTAAACCAAACGTTGGAGGTGGTCATTTCTTAATGCGCAGTAATAAACTCGGCACTCTAAAGCACCCGAGAGCGTTTTTTTCGATGCCAACCTAACCAGAGTGACGGGAGCGGCACAATTCAGAAAAAGTGCTCAGCTCGCCGAGAAAATGCGATTTAAGCAATAAAATTAAAAATGCTTATTAAACATAAACCAAACGTTGGAGGTGGTCATTTCTTCATGCGCAGTGAATAACTCGGCACTCTAAAGCACCCGAGAGCGTTTTTTTCGATGCCAACCTAACCAGAGTGACGAGCGGCACAATTCAGAAAAAGCGCTCAGCTCGCCGAGAAAATGCGATTTAAGCAATAAAATTAAAAATGCTTATAAAACATAAACCAAACGTTGGAGGTGGTCATTTCTTAATGCGCAGTAATAAACTCGGCACTCTAAAGCACCCGAGAGCGTTTTTTTCGATGCCAACCTAACCAGAGTGACGGGAGCGGCACAATTCAGAAAAAGTGCTCAGCTCGCCGAGAAAATGCGATTTAAGCAATAAAATTAAAAATGCTTATAAAACATAAACCAAACGTTGGAGGTGGTCATTTCTTAATGCGCAGTAATAAACTCGGCACTCTAAAGCACCCGTGAGCGTTTTTTTCGATGCCAACCTAACCAGAGTGACGGGAGCGGCACAATTCAGAAAAAGTGCTCAGCTCGCCGAGAAAATGCGATTTAAGCAATAAAATTAAAAATGCTTATAAAACATAAACCAAACGTTGGAGGTGGTCATTTCTTAATGCGCAGTAATAAACTCGGCACTCTAGAGCACCCGAGAGCGTTTTTTTCGATGCCAACCTAACCAGAGTGACGGGAGCGGCACAATTCAGAAAAAGTGCTCAGCTCGCCGAGAAAATGCGATTTAAGCAATAAAATTAAAAATGCTTATAAAACATAAACCAAACGTTGGAAGTGGTCATTTCTTCATGCGCAGTGATAAACTCGGCACTCTAAAGCACCCGAGAGCGTTTTTTTCGATGCCAACCTAACCAGAGTTACGGGAGCGGCACAATTCAGAAAAAGCGCTCAGCTCGCCGAGAAAATGCGATTTAAGCAATAAAATTAAAAATGCTTATAAAACATAAACCAAAGTGGAGGTGGTCATTTCTTCATGCGCAGTGATAAACTCGGCACTCTAAAGCACCCGAGAGCGTTTTTTTCGATGCCAACCTAACCAGAGTGACGGGAGCGGCACAATTCAGAAAAAGCGCTCAGCTCGCCGAGAAAATGCGATTCAAGCAATAAAATTAAAAATGCTTATAAAACATAAACCAAACGTTGGAGGTGGTCATTTCTTCATGCGCAGTGATAAACTCGGCACTCTAAAGCACCCGAGAGCGTTTTTTTCGATGCCAACCTAACCAGAGTGACGGGAGCGGCACAATTCAGAAAAAGTGCTCAGCTCGCCGAGAAAATGCGATTTAAGCAATAAAATTAAAAATGCTTATAAAACATAAACCAAACGTTGGAGGTGGTCATTTCTCCATGCGCAGTGAATAACTCGGCACTCTAAATCACCCGAGAGCGTTTTTTTCGATGCCAACCTAACCAGAGTGACGGGAGCGGCACAATTCAGAAAAAGTGCTCAGCTCGCCGAGAAAATGCGATTTAAGCAATAAAATTAAAAATGCTTATAAAACATAAACCAAACGTTGGAGGTGGTCATTTCTTAATGCGCAGTAATAAACTCGGCCCTCTAAAGCACCCGTGAGCGTTTTTTTCGATGCCAACCTAACCAGAGTGACGGGAGCGGCACAATTCAGAAAAAGTGCTCAGCTCGCCGAGAAAATGCGATTTAAGCAATAAAATTAAAAATGCTTATAAAACATAAACCAA
The DNA here is from genome assembly GCF_033458585.1 of Syngnathus typhle. Lineage (NCBI taxonomy): Eukaryota > Metazoa > Chordata > Actinopteri > Syngnathiformes > Syngnathidae > Syngnathus > Syngnathus typhle. Next base: position 12,758,462 of record NC_083752.1, read on the forward strand.
ACGTTGGAGGTGGTCATTTCTTAATGCGCAGTAATAAACTCGGCACTCTAAAGCACCCGAGAGCGTTTTTTTCGATGCCAACCTAACCAGAGTGACGGGAGCGGCACAATTCAGAAAAAGCGCTCAGCTCGCCGAGAAAATGCGATTTAAGCAATAAAATTAAAAATGCTTATAAAACATAAACCAAACGTTGGAGGTGGTCATTTCTTAATGCGCAGTAATAAACTCGGCACTCTAAAGCACCCGAGAGCGTTTTTTTTTATGCCAACCTAACCAGAGTGACGGGAGCGGCACAATTCAGAAAAAGTGCTCAGCTCGCCGAGAAAATGGGGTTTAAGCAATAAAATTAAAAATGCTTATTAAACATAAACCAAACGTTGGAGGTTGTCATTTCTTCATGCGCAGTGAATAACTCGGCACTCTAAAGCACCCGAGAGCGTTTTCTTCGATGCCAACCTAACCAGAGTGACGGGAGCGGCACAATTCAGAAAAAGCGCTCAGCTCGCCGAGAAAATGCGATTTAAGCAATAAAATTAAAAATGCTTATTAAACATAAACCAAACGTTGGAGGTGGTCATTTCTTCATGCGCAGTGAATAACTCGGCACTCTAAAGCACCCGAGAGCGTTTTTTTCGATGCCAACCTAACCAGAGTGACGGGACAGGCACAATTCAGAAAAAGCGCTCAGCTCGCCGAGAAAATGCGATTTAAGCAATAAAATTAAAAATGCTTATTAAACATAAACCAAACGTTGGAGGTTGTCATTTCTTCATGCGCAGTGAATAACTCGGCACTCTAAAGCACCCGAGAGCGTTTTTTTCGATGCCAACCTAACCAGAGTGACGGGAGCGGCACAATTCAGAAAAAGTGCTCAGATCGCCGAGAAAATGCGATTTAAGCAATAAAATTAAAAATGCTTATAAAACTTAAACCAAACGTTGGAGGTGGTCATTTCTTAATGCGCATTAATAAACTCGGCACTCTAAAGCACCCGAGAGCGTTTTTTTCGATGCCAACCTAACCAGAGTGACGGGAGCGGCACAATTCAGAAAAAGTGCTCAGCTCGCCGAGAAAATGCGATTTAAGCAATAAAATTAAAAATGCTTATTAAACATAAACCAAACGTTGGAGTTGGTCATTTCTTCATGCGCAGTGAATAACTCGGCACTCTAAAGCACCCGAGAGCGTTTTTTTCGATGCCAACCTAACCAGAGTGACGGGAGCGGCACAATTCAGAAAAAGCGCTCAGCTCGCCGAGAAAATGCGATTTAAGCAATAAAATTAAAAATGCTTATAAAACATAAACCAAACGTTGGAGGTGGTCATTTCTTAATGCGCAGTAATAAACTCGGCACTCTAAAGCACCCGAGAGCGTTTTTTTCGATGCACACCTAACCAGAGTGACGGGAGCGGCACAATTCAGAAAAAGTGCTCAGCTCGCCGAGAAAATGCGATTTAAGCAATAAAATTAAAAATGCTTATTAAACATAAACCAAACGTTGGAGGTGGTCATTTCTTCATGCGCAGTGAATAACTCGGCACTCTAAAGCACCCGATAGCGTTTTTTTCGATGCCAACCTAACCAGAGTGACGGGAGCGGCACAATTCAGAAAAAGTGCTCAGCTCGCCGAGAAAATGCGATTTAAGCAATAAAATTAAAAATGCTTATAAAACTTAAACCAAACGTTGGAGGTGGTCATTTCTTAATGCGCAGTAATAAACTCGGCACTCTAAAGCACCCGAGAGCGTTTTTTTCGATGCCAACCTAACCAGAGTGACGGGAGCGGCACAATTCAGAAAAAGTGCTCAGCTCGCCGAGAAAATGCGATTTAAGCAATAAAATTAAAAATGCTTATAAAACATAAACCAAACGTTGGGGGGTGGTCATTTCTTAATGCGCAGTAATAAACTCGGCACTCTAGAGCACCCGAGAGCGTTTTTTTCGATGCCAACCTAACCAGAGTGACGGGAGCGGCACAATTCAGAAAAAGTGCTCAGCTCGCCGAGAAAATGCGATTTAAGCAATAAAATTAAAAATGCTTATAAAACATAAACCAAACGTTGGAAGTGGTCATTTCTTCATGCGCAGTGATAAACTCGGCACTCTAAAGCACCCGAGAGCGTTTTTTTCGATGCCAACCTAACCAGAGTTACGGGAGCGGCACAATTCAGAAAAAGCGCTCAGCTCGCCGAGAAAATGCGATTCAAGCAATAAAATTAAAAATGCTTATAAAACATAAACCAAACGTTGGAGGTGGTCATTTCTTCATGCGCAGTGATAAATTCGGCACTCTAAAGCACCCGAGAGCGTTTTTTTCGATGCCAACCTAACCAGAGTGACGGGAGCGGCACAATTCAGAAAAAGCGCTCAGCTCGCCGAGAAAATGCGATTCAAGCAATAAAATTAAAAATGCTTATAAAACATAAACCAAACGTTGGAGGTGGTCATTTCTTCATGCGCAGTGATAAACTCGGCACTCTAAAGCACCCGAGAGCGTTTTTTTCGATGCCAACCTAACCAGAGTTACGGGAGCGGCACAATTCAGAAAAAGCGCTCAGCTCGCCGAGAAAATGCGATTTAAGCAATAAAATTAAAAATGCTTATAAAACATAAACCAAACGTTGGAGGTGGTCATTTCTTCATGCGCAGTGAATAACTCGGCACTCTAAAGCACCCGAGAGCGTTTTTTTCGATGCCAACCTAACCAGAGTGACGGGAGCGGCACAATTCAGAAAAAGTGCTCAGCTCGCCGAGAAAATGCGATTTAAGCAATAAAATTAAAAATGCTTATAAAACATAAACCAAACGTTGGAGGTGGTCATTTCTTAATGCGCAGTAATAAACTCGGCACTCTAAAGCACCCGTGAGCGTTTTTTTCGATGCCAACCTAACCAGAGTGACGGGAGCGGCACAATTCAGAAAAAGTGCTCAGCTCGCCGAGAAAATGCGATTTAAGCAATAAAATTAAAAATGCTTATAAAACATAAACCAAACGTTGGAGGTGGTCATTTCTTAATGCGCAGTAATAAACTCGGCACTCTAGAGCACCCGAGAGCGTTTTTTTCGATGCCAACCTAACCAGAGTGACGGGAGCGGCACAATTCAGAAAAAGTGCTCAGCTCGCCGAGAAAATTCGATTTAAGCAATAAAATTAAAAATGCTTATAAAACATAAACCAAACGTTGGAAGTGGTCATTTCTTCATGCGCAGTGATAAACTCGGCACTCTAAAGCACCCGAGAGCGTTTTTTTCGATGCCAACCTAACCAGAGTTACGGGAGCGGCACAATTCAGAAAAAGCGCTCAGCTCGCCGAGAAAATGCGATTTAAGCAATAAAATTAAAAATGCTTATAAAACATAAACCAAAGTGGAGGTGGTCATTTCTTCATGCGCAGTGATAAACTCGGCACTCTAAAGCACCCGAGAGCGTTTTTTTCGATGCCAACCTAACCAGAGTGACGGGAGCGGCACAATTCAGAAAAAAGCGCTCAGCTCGCCGAGAAAATGCGATTCAAGCAATAAAATTAAAAATGCTTATAAAACATAAACCAAACGTTGGAGGTGGTCATTTCTTAATGCGCAGTAATAAACTCGGCCCTCTAAAGCACCCGTGAGCGTTTTTTTCGATGCCAACCTAACCAGAGTGACGGGAGCGGCACAATTCAGAAAAAGTGCTCAGCTCGCCGAGAAAATGCGATTTAAGCAATAAAATTAAAAATGCTTATAAAACATAAACCAAACGTTGGAGGTGGTCATTTCTTCATGCGCAGTGATAAACTCGGCACTCTAAAGCACCCGAGAGCGTTTTTTTCGATGCCAACCTAACCAGAGTGACGGGAGCGGCACAATTCAGAAAAAGCGCTCAGCTCGCCGAGAAAATGCGATTTAAGCAATAAAATTAAAAATGCTTATAAAACATAAACCAAACGTTGGAGGTGGTCATTTCTTCATGCGCAGTGATAAACTCGGCACTCTAAAGCACCCGAGAGCGTTTTTTTCGATGCCAACCTAACCAGAGTGACGGGAGCGGCACAATTCAGAAAAAGTGCTCAGCTCGCCGAGAAAATGCGATTTAAGCAATAAAATTAAAAATGCTTATAAAACATAAACCAAACGTTGGAGGTGGTCATTTCTTCATGCGCAGTGAATAACTCGGCACTCTAAAGCACCCGAGAGCGTTTTTTTCGATGCCAACCTAACCAGAGTGACGGGAGCGGCACAATTCAGAAAAAGTGCTCAGCTCGCCGAGAAAATGCGATTTAAGCAATAAAATTAAAAATGCTTATTAAACATAAACCAAACGTTGGAGGTGGTCATTTCTTCATGCGCAGTGAATAACTCGGCACTCTAAAGCACCCGAGAGCGTTTTTTTCGATGCCAACCTAACCAGAGTGACGGGAGCGGCACAATTCAGAAAAAGCGCTCAGCTCGCCGAGAAAATGTGATTTAAGCAATGAAATTAAAAATGCTTATAAAACATAAACCAAACGTTGGAGGTGGTCATTTCTTCGTGCGCAGTGAATAACTCGGCACTCTAAAGCACCCGAGAGCGTTTTTTTCGATGCCAACCTAACCAGAGTGACGGGAGCGGCACAATTCAGAAAAAGTGCTCAGCTCGCCGAGAAAATGCGATTTAAGCAATAAAATTAAAAATGCTTATAAAACTTAAACCAAACGTTGGAGGTGGTCATTTCTTAATGCGCAGTAATAAACTCGGCACTCTAAAGCACCCGAGAGCGTTTTTTTCGATGCCAACCTAACCAGAGTGACGGGAGCGGCACAATTCAGAAAAAGTGCTCAGCTCGCCGAGAAAATGCGATTTAAGCAATAAAATTAAAAATGCTTATTAAACATAAACCAAACGTTGGAGGTGGTCATTTCTTCATGCGCAGTGAATAACTCGGCACTCTAAAGCACCCGAGAGCGTTTTTTTCGATGCCAACCTAACCAGAGTGACGAGCGGCACAATTCAGAAAAAGCGCTCAGCTCGCCGAGAAAATGCGATTTAAGCAATAAAATTAAAAATGCTTATAAAACATAAACCAAACGTTGGAGGTGGTCATTTCTTAATGCGCAGTAATAAACTCGGCACTCTAAAGCACCCGAGAGCGTTTTTTTCGATGCCAACCTAACCAGAGTGACGGGAACGGCACAATTCAGAAAAAGTGCTCAGCTCGCCGAGAAAATGCGATTTAAGCAATAAAATTAAAAATGCTTATTAAACATAAACCAAACGTTGGAGGTGGTCATTTCTTCATGCGCAGTGAATAACTCGGCACTCTAAAGCACCCGATAGCGTTTTTTTCGATGCCAACCTAACCAGAGTGACGGGAGCGGCACAATTCAGAAAAAGTGCTCAGCTCGCCGAGAAAATGCGATTTAAGCAATACAATTAAAAATGCTTATAAAACATAAACCAAACGTTGGAGGTGGTCATTTCTTAATGCGCAGTAATAAACTCGGCACTCTAAAGCACCCGAGAGCGTTTTTTTTCGATGCCAACCTAACCAGAGTGACGGGAGCGGCACAATTCAGAAAAAGTGCTCAGCTCGCCGAGAAAATGCGATTTAAGCAATAAAATTAAAAATGCTTATAAAACATAAACCAAACGTTGGAGGTGGTCATTTCTTAATGCGCAGTAATAAACTCGGCACTGCACCCGAGAGCGTTTTTTTCGATGCCAACCTAACCAGAGTGACGGGAGCGGCACAATTCAGAAAAAGCGCTCAGCTCGCCGAGAAAATGCGATTTAAGCAATAAAATTAAAAATGCTTATAAAACATAAACCAAACGTTGGAGGTGGTCATTTCTTAATGCGCAGTAATAAACTCGGCACTGCACCCGAGAGCGTTTTTTTCGATGCCAACCTAACCAGAGTGACGGGAGCGGCACAATTCAGAAAAAGCGCTCAGCTCGCCGAGAAAATGCGATTTAAGCAATAAAATTAAAAATGCTTATAAAACATAAACCAAACGTTGGAGGTGGTCATTTCTTCGTGCGCAGTGAATAACTCGGCACTCTAAAGCACCCGAGAGCGTTTTTTTCGATGCCAACCTAACCAGAGTGACGGGAGCGGCACAATTCAGAAAAAGTGCTCAGCTCGCCGAGAAAATGTGATTTAAGCAATAAAATTAAAAATGCTTATAAAACATAAACCAAACGTTGGAGGTGGTCATTTCTTAATGCGCAGTAATAAACTCGGCACTCTAAAGCACCCGAGAGCGTTTTTTTCGATGCCAACCTAACCAGAGTGACGGGAGCGGCACAATTCAGAAAAAGTGCTCAGCTCGCCGAGAAAATGCGATTCAAGCAATAAAATTAAAAATGCTTATTAAACATAAACCAAACGTTGGAGGTGGTCATTTCTTCATGCGCAGTGAATAACTCGGCACTCTAAAGCACCCGAGAGCGTTTTTTTCGATGCCAACCTAACCAGAGTGACAGGAGCGGCACAATTCAGAAAAAGCGCTCAGCTCGCCGAGAAAATGCGATTTAAGCAATAAAATTAAAAATGCTTATTAAACATAAACCAAACGTTGGAGGTGGTCATTTCTTCATGCGCAGTGATAAACTCGGCACTCTAAAGCACCCGAGAGCGTTTTTTTCGATGCCAACCTAACCAGAGTTACGGGAGCGGCACAATTCAGAAAAAGCGCTCAGCTCGCCGAGAAAATGCGATTCAAGCAATAAAATTAAAAATGCTTATAAAACATAAACCAAACGTTGGAGGTGGTCATTTCTTCATGCGCAGTGATAAACTCGGCACTCTAAAGCACCCGAGAGCGTTTTTTTCGATGCCAACCTAACCAGAGTGACGGGAGCGGCACAATTCAGAAAAAGTGCTCAGCTCGCCGAGAAAATGCGATTTAAGCAATAAAATTAAAAATGCTTATAAAACATAAACCAAACGTTGGAGGTGGTCATTTCTCCATGCGCAGTGAATAACTCGGCACTCTAAATCACCCGAGAGCGTTTTTTTCGATGCCAACCTAACCAGAGTGACGGGAGCGGCACAATTCAGAAAAAGTGCTCAGCTCGCCGAGAAAATGCGATTTAAGCAATAAAATTAAAAATGCTTATAAAACATAAACCAAACGTTGGAGGTGGTCATTTCTTAATGCGCAGTAATAAACTCGGCCCTCTAAAGCACCCGTGAGCGTTTTTTTCGATGCCAACCTAACCAGAGTGACGGGAGCGGCACAATTCAGAAAAAGTGCTCAGCTCGCCGAGAAAATGCGATTTAAGCAATAAAATTAAAAATGCTTATAAAACATAAACCAAACGTTGGAGGTGGTCATTTCTTAATGCGCAGTAATAAACTCGGCACTCTAAAGCACCCGAGAGCGTTTTTTTCGATGCCAACCTAACCAGAGTGACGGGAGCGGCACAATTCAGAAAAAGCGCTCAGCTCGCCGAGAAAATGCGATTTAAGCAATAAAATTAAAAATGCTTATAAAACATAAACCAAACGTTGGAGGTGGTCATTTCTTAATGCGCAGTAATAAACTCGGCACTCTAAAGCACCCGAGAGCGTTTTTTTTTATGCCAACCTAACCAGAGTGACGGGAGCGGCACAATTCAGAAAAAGTGCTCAGCTCGCCGAGAAAATGGGGTTTAAGCAATAAAATTAAAAATGCTTATTAAACATAAACCAAACGTTGGAGGTTGTCATTTCTTCATGCGCAGTGAATAACTCGGCACTCTAAAGCACCCGAGAGCGTTTTCTTCGATGCCAACCTAACCAGAGTGACGGGAGCGGCACAATTCAGAAAAAGCGCTCAGCTCGCCGAGAAAATGCGATTTAAGCAATAAAATTAAAAATGCTTATTAAACATAAACCAAACGTTGGAGGTGGTCATTTCTTCATGCGCAGTGAATAACTCGGCACTCTAAAGCACCCGAGAGCGTTTTTTTCGATGCCAACCTAACCAGAGTGACGGGACAGGCACAATTCAGAAAAAGCGCTCAGCTCGCCGAGAAAATGCGATTTAAGCAATAAAATTAAAAATGCTTATTAAACATAAACCAAACGTTGGAGGTTGTCATTTCTTCATGCGCAGTGAATAACTCGGCACTCTAAAGCACCCGAGAGCGTTTTTTTCGATGCCAACCTAACCAGAGTGACGGGAGCGGCACAATTCAGAAAAAGTGCTCAGATCGCCGAGAAAATGCGATTTAAGCAATAAAATTAAAAATGCTTATAAAACTTAAACCAAACGTTGGAGGTGGTCATTTCTTAATGCGCAGTAATAAACTCGGCACTCTAAAGCACCCGAGAGCGTTTTTTTCGATGCCAACCTAACCAGAGTGACGGGAGCGGCACAATTCAGAAAAAGTGCTCAGCTCGCCGAGAAAATGCGATTTAAGCAATAAAATTAAAAATGCTTATTAAACATAAACCAAACGTTGGAGTTGGTCATTTCTTCATGCGCAGTGAATAACTCGGCACTCTAAAGCACCCGAGAGCGTTTTTTTCGATGCCAACCTAACCAGAGTGACGGGAGCGGCACAATTCAGAAAAAGCGCTCAGCTCGCCGAGAAAATGCGATTTAAGCAATAAAATTAAAAATGCTTATAAAACATAAACCAAACGTTGGAGGTGGTCATTTCTTAATGCGCAGTAATAAACTCGGCACTCTAAAGCACCCGAGAGCGTTTTTTTCGATGCACACCTAACCAGAGTGACGGGAGCGGCACAATTCAGAAAAAGTGCTCAGCTCGCCGAGAAAATGCGATTTAAGCAATAAAATTAAAAATGCTTATTAAACATAAACCAAACGTTGGAGGTGGTCATTTCTTCATGCGCAGTGAATAACTCGGCACTCTAAAGCACCCGATAGCGTTTTTTTCGATGCCAACCTAACCAGAGTGACGGGAGCGGCACAATTCAGAAAAAGTGCTCAGCTCGCCGAGAAAATGCGATTTAAGCAATAAAATTAAAAATGCTTATAAAACTTAAACCAAACGTTGGAGGTGGTCATTTCTTAATGCGCAGTAATAAACTCGGCACTCTAAAGCACCCGAGAGCGTTTTTTTCGATGCCAACCTAACCAGAGTGACGGGAGCGGCACAATTCAGAAAAAGTGCTCAGCTCGCCGAGAAAATGCGATTTAAGCAATAAAATTAAAAATGCTTATAAAACATAAACCAAACGTTGGGGGGTGGTCATTTCTTAATGCGCAGTAATAAACTCGGCACTCTAGAGCACCCGAGAGCGTTTTTTTCGATGCCAACCTAACCAGAGTGACGGGAGCGGCACAATTCAGAAAAAGTGCTCAGCTCGCCGAGAAAATGCGATTTAAGCAATAAAATTAAAAATGCTTATAAAACATAAACCAAACGTTGGAAGTGGTCATTTCTTCATGCGCAGTGATAAACTCGGCACTCTAAAGCACCCGAGAGCGTTTTTTTCGATGCCAACCTAACCAGAGTTACGGGAGCGGCACAATTCAGAAAAAGCGCTCAGCTCGCCGAGAAAATGCGATTTAAGCAATAAAATTAAAAATGCTTATAAAACATAAACCAAACGTTGGAGGTGGTCATTTCTTCATGCGCAGTGATAAATTCGGCACTCTAAAGCACCCGAGAGCGTTTTTTTCGATGCCAACCTAACCAGAGTGACGGGAGCGGCACAATTCAGAAAAAGCGCTCAGCTCGCCGAGAAAATGCGATTCAAGCAATAAAATTAAAAATGCTTATAAAACATAAACCAAACGTTGGAGGTGGTCATTTCTTCATGCGCAGTGATAAACTCGGCACTCTAAAGCACCCGAGAGCGTTTTTTTCGATGCCAACCTAACCAGAGTTACGGGAGCGGCACAATTCAGAAAAAGCGCTCAGCTCGCCGAGAAAATGCGATTTAAGCAATAAAATTAAAAATGCTTATAAAACATAAACCAAACGTTGGAGGTGGTCATTTCTTCATGCGCAGTGAATAACTCGGCACTCTAAAGCACCCGAGAGCGTTTTTTTCGATGCCAACCTAACCAGAGTGACGGGAGCGGCACAATTCAGAAAAAGTGCTCAGCTCGCCGAGAAAATGCGATTTAAGCAATAAAATTAAAAATGCTTATAAAACATAAACCAAACGTTGGAGGTGGTCATTTCTTAATGCGCAGTAATAAACTCGGCACTCTAAAGCACCCGTGAGCGTTTTTTTCGATGCCAACCTAACCAGAGTGACGGGAGCGGCACAATTCAGAAAAAGTGCTCAGCTCGCCGAGAAAATGCGATTTAAGCAATAAAATTAAAAATGCTTATAAAACATAAACCAAACGTTGGAGGTGGTCATTTCTTAATGCGCAGTAATAAACTCGGCACTCTAGAGCACCCGAGAGCGTTTTTTTCGATGCCAACCTAACCAGAGTGACGGGAGCGGCACAATTCAGAAAAAGTGCTCAGCTCGCCGAGAAAATTCGATTTAAGCAATAAAATTAAAAATGCTTATAAAACATAAACCAAACGTTGGAAGTGGTCATTTCTTCATGCGCAGTGATAAACTCGGCACTCTAAAGCACCCGAGAGCGTTTTTTTCGATGCCAACCTAACCAGAGTTACGGGAGCGGCACAATTCAGAAAAAGCGCTCAGCTCGCCGAGAAAATGCGATTTAAGCAATAAAATTAAAAATGCTTATAAAACATAAACCAAAGTGGAGGTGGTCATTTCTTCATGCGCAGTGATAAACTCGGCACTCTAAAGCACCCGAGAGCGTTTTTTTCGATGCCAACCTAACCAGAGTGACGGGAGCGGCACAATTCAGAAAAAGCGCTCAGCTCGCCGAGAAAATGCGATTCAAGCAATAAAATTAAAAATGCTTATAAAACATAAACCAAACGTTGGAGGTGGTCATTTCTTCATGCGCAGTGATAAACTCGGCACTCTAAAGCACCCGAGAGCGTTTTTTTCGATGCCAACCTAACCAGAGTGACGGGAGCGGCACAATTCAGAAAAAGTGCTCAGCTCGCCGAGAAAATGCGATTTAAGCAATAAAATTAAAAATGCTTATAAAACATAAACCAAACGTTGGAGGTGGTCATTTCTCCATGCGCAGTGAATAACTCGGCACTCTAAATCACCCGAGAGCGTTTTTTTCGATGCCAACCTAACCAGAGTGACGGGAGCGGCACAATTCAGAAAAAGTGCTCAGCTCGCCGAGAAAATGCGATTTAAGCAATAAAATTAAAAATGCTTATAAAACATAAACCAAACGTTGGAGGTGGTCATTTCTTAATGCGCAGTAATAAACTCGGCCCTCTAAAGCACCCGTGAGCGTTTTTTTCGATGCCAACCTAACCAGAGTGACGGGAGCGGCACAATTCAGAAAAAGTGCTCAGCTCGCCGAGAAAATGCGATTTAAGCAATAAAATTAAAAATGCTTATAAAACATAAACCAAACGTTGGAGGTGGTCATTTCTTCATGCGCAGTGATAAACTCGGCACTCTAAAGCACCCGAGAGCGTTTTTTTCGATGCCAACCTAACCAGAGTGACGGGAGCGGCACAATTCAGAAAAAGCGCTCAGCTCGCCGAGAAAATGCGATTTAAGCAATAAAATTAAAAATGCTTATAAAACATAAACCAAACGTTGGAGGTGGTCATTTCTTCATGCGCAGTGATAAACTCGGCACTCTAAAGCACCCGAGAGCGTTTTTTTCGATGCCAACCTAACCAGAGTGACGGGAGCGGCACAATTCAGAAAAAGTGCTCAGCTCGCCGAGAAAATGCGATTTAAGCAATAAAATTAAAAATGCTTATAAAACATAAACCAAACGTTGGAGGTGGTCATTTCTTCATGCGCAGTGAATAACTCGGCACTCTAAAGCACCCGAGAGCGTTTTTTTCGATGCCAACCTAACCAGAGTGACGGGAGCGGCACAATTCAGAAAAAGTGCTCAGCTCGCCGAGAAAATGCGATTTAAGCAATAAAATTAAAAATGCTTATTAAACATAAACCAAACGTTGGAGGTGGTCATTTCTTCATGCGCAGTGAATAACTCGGCACTCTAAAGCACCCGAGAGCGTTTTTTTCGATGCCAACCTAACCAGAGTGACGGGAGCGGCACAATTCAGAAAAAGCGCTCAGCTCGCCGAGAAAATGTGATTTAAGCAATGAAATTAAAAATGCTTATAAAACATAAACCAAACGTTGGAGGTGGTCATTTCTTCGTGCGCAGTGAATAACTCGGCACTCTAAAGCACCCGAGAGCGTTTTTTTCGATGCCAACCTAACCAGAGTGACGGGAGCGGCACAATTCAGAAAAAGTGCTCAGCTCGCCGAGAAAATGCGATTTAAGCAATAAAATTAAAAATGCTTATAAAACTTAAACCAAACGTTGGAGGTGGTCATTTCTTAATGCGCAGTAATAAACTCGGCACTCTAAAGCACCCGAGAGCGTTTTTTTCGATGCCAACCTAACCAGAGTGACGGGAGCGGCACAATTCAGAAAAAGTGCTCAGCTCGCCGAGAAAATGCGATTTAAGCAATAAAATTAAAAATGCTTATTAAACATAAACCAAACGTTGGAGGTGGTCATTTCTTCATGCGCAGTGAATAACTCGGCACTCTAAAGCACCCGAGAGCGTTTTTTTCGATGCCAACCTAACCAGAGTGACGAGCGGCACAATTCAGAAAAAGCGCTCAGCTCGCCGAGAAAATGCGATTTAAGCAATAAAATTAAAAATGCTTATAAAACATAAACCAAACGTTGGAGGTGGTCATTTCTTAATGCGCAGTAATAAACTCGGCACTCTAAAGCACCCGAGAGCGTTTTTTTCGATGCCAACCTAACCAGAGTGACGGGAGCGGCACAATTCAGAAAAAGTGCTCAGCTCGCCGAGAAAATGCGATTTAAGCAATAAAATTAAAAATGCTTATAAAACATAAACCAAACGTTGGAGGTGGTCATTTCTTAATGCGCAGTAATAAACTCGGCACTCTAAAGCACCCGTGAGCGTTTTTTTCGATGCCAACCTAACCAGAGTGACGGGAGCGGCACAATTCAGAAAAAGTGCTCAGCTCGCCGAGAAAATGCGATTTAAGCAATAAAATTAAAAATGCTTATAAAACATAAACCAAACGTTGGAGGTGGTCATTTCTTAATGCGCAGTAATAAACTCGGCACTCTAGAGCACCCGAGAGCGTTTTTTTCGATGCCAACCTAACCAGAGTGACGGGAGCGGCACAATTCAGAAAAAGTGCTCAGCTCGCCGAGAAAATGCGATTTAAGCAATAAAATTAAAAATGCTTATAAAACATAAACCAAACGTTGGAAGTGGTCATTTCTTCATGCGCAGTGATAAACTCGGCACTCTAAAGCACCCGAGAGCGTTTTTTTCGATGCCAACCTAACCAGAGTTACGGGAGCGGCACAATTCAGAAAAAGCGCTCAGCTCGCCGAGAAAATGCGATTTAAGCAATAAAATTAAAAATGCTTATAAAACATAAACCAAAGTGGAGGTGGTCATTTCTTCATGCGCAGTGATAAACTCGGCACTCTAAAGCACCCGAGAGCGTTTTTTTCGATGCCAACCTAACCAGAGTGACGGGAGCGGCACAATTCAGAAAAAGCGCTCAGCTCGCCGAGAAAATGCGATTCAAGCAATAAAATTAAAAATGCTTATAAAACATAAACCAAACGTTGGAGGTGGTCATTTCTTCATGCGCAGTGATAAACTCGGCACTCTAAAGCACCCGAGAGCGTTTTTTTCGATGCCAACCTAACCAGAGTGACGGGAGCGGCACAATTCAGAAAAAGTGCTCAGCTCGCCGAGAAAATGCGATTTAAGCAATAAAATTAAAAATGCTTATAAAACATAAACCAAACGTTGGAGGTGGTCATTTCTCCATGCGCAGTGAATAACTCGGCACTCTAAATCACCCGAGAGCGTTTTTTTCGATGCCAACCTAACCAGAGTGACGGGAGCGGCACAATTCAGAAAAAGTGCTCAGCTCGCCGAGAAAATGCGATTTAAGCAATAAAATTAAAAATGCTTATAAAACATAAACCAAACGTTGGAGGTGGTCATTTCTTAATGCGCAGTAATAAACTCGGCCCTCTAAAGCACCCGTGAGCGTTTTTTTCGATGCCAACCTAACCAGAGTGACGGGAGCGGCACAATTCAGAAAAAGTGCTCAGCTCGCCGAGAAAATGCGATTTAAGCAATAAAATTAAAAATGCTTATAAAACATAAACCAAACGTTGGAGGTGGTCATTTCTTAATGCGCAGTAATAAACTCGGCACTCTAAAGCACCCGAGAGCGTTTTTTTCGATGCCAACCTAACCAGAGTGACGGGAGCGGCACAATTCAGAAAAAGCGCTCAGCTCGCCGAGAAAATGCGATTTAAGCAATAAAATTAAAAATGCTTATAAAACATAAACCAAACGTTGGAGGTGGTCATTTCTTAATGCGCAGTAATAAACTCGGCACTCTAAAGCACCCGAGAGCGTTTTTTTTTATGCCAACCTAACCAGAGTGACGGGAGCGGCACAATTCAGAAAAAGTGCTCAGCTCGCCGAGAAAATGGGGTTTAAGCAATAAAATTAAAAATGCTTATTAAACATAAACCAAACGTTGGAGGTTGTCATTTCTTCATGCGCAGTGAATAACTCGGCACTCTAAAGCACCCGAGAGCGTTTTTTTCGATGCCAACCTAACCAGAGTGACGGGAGAGGCACAATTCAGAAAAAGCGCTCAGCTCGCCGAGAAAATGCGATTTAAGCAATAAAATTAAAAATGCTTATAAAACATAAACCAAACGTTGGAGGTGGTCATTTCTTAATGCGCAGTAATAAACTCGGCACTCTAAAGCACCCGAGAGCGTTTTTTTCGATGCACACCTAACCAGAGTGACGGGAGCGGCACAATTCAGAAAAAGTGCTCAGCTCGCCGAGAAAATGCGATTTAAGCAATAAAATTAAAAATGCTTATTAAACATAAACCAAACGTTGGAGGTGGTCATTTCTTCATGCGCAGTGAATAACTCGGCACTCTAAAGCACCCGATAGCGTTTTTTTCGATGCCAACCTAACCAGAGTGACGTGAGCGGCACAATTCAGAAAAAGTGCTCAGCTCGCCGAGAAAATGCGATTTAAGCAATAAAATTAAAAATGCTTATAAAACTTAAACCAAACGTTGGAGGTGGTCATTTCTTAATGCGCAGTAATAAACTCGGCACTCTAAAGCACCCGAGAGCGTTTTTTTCGATGCCAACCTAACCAGAGTGACGGGAGCGGCACAATTCAGAAAAAGTGCTCAGCTCGCCGAGAAAATGCGATTTAAGCAATAAAATTAAAAATGCTTATAAAACATAAACCAAACGTTGGGGGGTGGTCATTTCTTAATGCGCAGTAATAAACTCGGCACTCTAGAGCACCCGAGAGCGTTTTTTTCGATGCCAACCTAACCAGAGTGACGGGAGCGGCACAATTCAGAAAAAGTGCTCAGCTCGCCGAGAAAATGCGATTTAAGCAATAAAATTAAAAATGCTTATAAAACATAAACCAAACGTTGGAAGTGGTCATTTCTTCATGCGCAGTGATAAACTCGGCACTCTAAAGCACCCGAGAGCGTTTTTTTCGATGCCAACCTAACCAGAGTTACGGGAGCGGCACAATTCAGAAAAAGCGCTCAGCTCGCCGAGAAAATGCGATTTAAGCAATAAAATTAAAAATGCTTATAAAACATAAACCAAACGTTGGAGGTGGTCATTTCTTCATGCGCAGTGATAAATTCGGCACTCTAAAGCACCCGAGAGCGTTTTTTTCGATGCCAACCTAACCAGAGTGACGGGAGCGGCACAATTCAGAAAAAGCGCTCAGCTCGCCGAGAAAATGCGATTCAAGCAATAAAATTAAAAATGCTTATAAAACATAAACCAAACGTTGGAGGTGGTCATTTCTTCATGCGCAGTGATAAACTCGGCACTCTAAAGCACCCGAGAGCGTTTTTTTCGATGCCAACCTAACCAGAGTTACGGGAGCGGCACAATTCAGAAAAAGCGCTCAGCTCGCCGAGAAAATGCGATTTAAGCAATAAAATTAAAAATGCTTATAAAACATAAACCAAACGTTGGAGGTGGTCATTTCTTCATGCGCAGTGAATAACTCGGCACTCTAAAGCACCCGAGAGCGTTTTTTTCGATGCCAACCTAACCAGAGTGACGGGAGCGGCACAATTCAGAAAAAGTGCTCAGCTCGCCGAGAAAATGCGATTTAAGCAATAAAATTAAAAATGCTTATAAAACATAAACCAAACGTTGGAGGTGGTCATTTCTTAATGCGCAGTGATAAACTCGGCACTCTAAAGCACCCGAGAGCGTTTTTTTCGATGCCAACCTAACCAGAGTGACGGGAGCGGCACAATTCAGAAAAAGCGCTCAGCTCGCCGAGAAAATGCGATTCAAGCAATAAAATTAAAAATGCTTATAAAACATAAACCAAACGTTGGAGGTGGTCATTTCTTCATGCGCAGTGATAAACTCGGCACTCTAAAGCACCCGAGAGCGTTTTTTTCGATGCCAACCTAACCAGAGTGACGGGAGCGGCACAATTCAGAAAAAGTGCTCAGCTCGCCGAGAAAATGCGATTTAAGCAATAAAATTAAAAATGCTTATAAAACATAAACCAAACGTTGGAGGTGGTCATTTCTCCATGCGCAGTGAATAACTCGGCACTCTAAATCACCCGAGAGCGTTTTTTTCGATGCCAACCTAACCAGAGTGACGGGAGCGGCACAATTCAGAAAAAGTGCTCAGCTCGCCGAGAAAATGCGATTTAAGCAATAAAATTAAAAATGCTTATAAAACATAAACCAAACGTTGGAGGTGGTCATTTCTTAATGCGCAGTAATAAACTCGGCCCTCTAAAGCACCCGTGAGCGTTTTTTTCGATGCCAACCTAACCAGAGTGACGGGAGCGGCACAATTCAGAAAAAGTGCTCAGCTCGCCGAGAAAATGCGATTTAAGCAATAAAATTAAAAATGCTTATAAAACATAAACCAAACGTTGGAGGTGGTCATTTCTTAATGCGCAGTAATAAACTCGGCACTCTAAAGCACCCGAGAGCGTTTTTTTCGATGCCAACCTAACCAGAGTGACGGGAGCGGCACAATTCAGAAAAAGCGCTCAGCTCGCCGAGAAAATGCGATTTAAGCAATAAAATTAAAAATGCTTATAAAACATAAACCAAACGTTGGAGGTGGTCATTTCTTAATGCGCAGTAATAAACTCGGCACTCTAAAGCACCCGAGAGCGTTTTTTTTTATGCCAACCTAACCAGAGTGACGGGAGCGGCACAATTCAGAAAAAGTGCTCAGCTCGCCGAGAAAATGGGGTTTAAGCAATAAAATTAAAAATGCTTATTAAACATAAACCAAACGTTGGAGGTTGTCATTTCTTCATGCGCAGTGAATAACTCGGCACTCTAAAGCACCCGAGAGCGTTTTCTTCGATGCCAACCTAACCAGAGTGACGGGAGCGGCACAATTCAGAAAAAGCGCTCAGCTCGCCGAGAAAATGCGATTTAAGCAATAAAATTAAAAATGCTTATTAAACATAAACCAAACGTTGGAGGTGGTCATTTCTTCATGCGCAGTGAATAACTCGGCACTCTAAAGCACCCGAGAGCGTTTTTTTCGATGCCAACCTAACCAGAGTGACGGGACAGGCACAATTCAGAAAAAGCGCTCAGCTCGCCGAGAAAATGCGATTTAAGCAATAAAATTAAAAATGCTTATTAAACATAAACCAAACGTTGGAGGTTGTCATTTCTTCATGCGCAGTGAATAACTCGGCACTCTAAAGCACCCGAGAGCGTTTTTTTCGATGCCAACCTAACCAGAGTGACGGGAGCGGCACAATTCAGAAAAAGTGCTCAGATCGCCGAGAAAATGCGATTTAAGCAATAAAATTAAAAATGCTTATAAAACTTAAACCAAACGTTGGAGGTGGTCATTTCTTAATGCGCAGTAATAAACTCGGCACTCTAAAGCACCCGAGAGCGTTTTTTTCGATGCCAACCTAACCAGAGTGACGGGAGCGGCACAATTCAGAAAAAGTGCTCAGCTCGCCGAGAAAATGCGATTTAAGCAATAAAATTAAAAATGCTTATTAAACATAAACCAAACGTTGGAGTTGGTCATTTCTTCATGCGCAGTGAATAACTCGGCACTCTAAAGCACCCGAGAGCGTTTTTTTCGATGCCAACCTAACCAGAGTGACGGGAGAGGCACAATTCAGAAAAAGCGCTCAGCTCGCCGAGAAAATGCGATTTAAGCAATAAAATTAAAAATGCTTATAAAACATAAACCAAACGTTGGAGGTGGTCATTTCTTAATGCGCAGTAATAAACTCGGCACTCTAAAGCACCCGAGAGCGTTTTTTTCGATGCACACCTAACCAGAGTGACGGGAGCGGCACAATTCAGAAAAAGTGCTCAGCTCGCCGAGAAAATGCGATTTAAGCAATAAAATTAAAAATGCTTATTAAACATAAACCAAACGTTGGAGGTGGTCATTTCTTCATGCGCAGTGAATAACTCGGCACTCTAAAGCACCCGATAGCGTTTTTTTCGATGCCAACCTAACCAGAGTGACGTGAGCGGCACAATTCAGAAAAAGTGCTCAGCTCGCCGAGAAAATGCGATTTAAGCAATAAAATTAAAAATGCTTATAAAACTTAAACCAAACGTTGGAGGTGGTCATTTCTTAATGCGCAGTAATAAACTCGGCACTCTAAAGCACCCGAGAGCGTTTTTTTCGATGCCAACCTAACCAGAGTGACGGGAGCGGCACAATTCAGAAAAAGTGCTCAGCTCGCCGAGAAAATGCGATTTAAGCAATAAAATTAAAAATGCTTATAAAACATAAACCAAACGTTGGGGGGTGGTCATTTCTTAATGCGCAGTAATAAACTCGGCACTCTAGAGCACCCGAGAGCGTTTTTTTCGATGCCAACCTAACCAGAGTGACGGGAGCGGCACAATTCAGAAAAAGTGCTCAGCTCGCCGAGAAAATGCGATTTAAGCAATAAAATTAAAAATGCTTATAAAACATAAACCAAACGTTGGAAGTGGTCATTTCTTCATGCGCAGTGATAAACTCGGCACTCTAAAGCACCCGAGAGCGTTTTTTTCGATGCCAACCTAACCAGAGTTACGGGAGCGGCACAATTCAGAAAAAGCGCTCAGCTCGCCGAGAAAATGCGATTTAAGCAATAAAATTAAAAATGCTTATAAAACATAAACCAAACGTTGGAGGTGGTCATTTCTTCATGCGCAGTGATAAATTCGGCACTCTAAAGCACCCGAGAGCGTTTTTTTCGATGCCAACCTAACCAGAGTGACGGGAGCGGCACAATTCAGAAAAAGCGCTCAGCTCGCCGAGAAAATGCGATTCAAGCAATAAAATTAAAAATGCTTATAAAACATAAACCAAACGTTGGAGGTGGTCATTTCTTCATGCGCAGTGATAAACTCGGCACTCTAAAGCACCCGAGAGCGTTTTTTTCGATGCCAACCTAACCAGAGTTACGGGAGCGGCACAATTCAGAAAAAGCGCTCAGCTCGCCGAGAAAATGCGATTTAAGCAATAAAATTAAAAATGCTTATAAAACATAAACCAAACGTTGGAGGTGGTCATTTCTTCATGCGCAGTGAATAACTCGGCACTCTAAAGCACCCGAGAGCGTTTTTTTCGATGCCAACCTAACCAGAGTGACGGGAGCGGCACAATTCAGAAAAAGTGCTCAGCTCGCCGAGAAAATGCGATTTAAGCAATAAAATTAAAAATGCTTATAAAACATAAACCAAACGTTGGAGGTGGTCATTTCTTAATGCGCAGTAATAAACTCGGCACTCTAAAGCACCCGTGAGCGTTTTTTTCGATGCCAACCTAACCAGAGTGACGGGAGCGGCACAATTCAGAAAAAGTGCTCAGCTCGCCGAGAAAATGCGATTTAAGCAATAAAATTAAAAATGCTTATAAAACATAAACCAAACGTTGGAGGTGGTCATTTCTTAATGCGCAGTAATAAACTCGGCACTCTAGAGCACCCGAGAGCGTTTTTTTCGATGCCAACCTAACCAGAGTGACGGGAGCGGCACAATTCAGAAAAAGTGCTCAGCTCGCCGAGAAAATTCGATTTAAGCAATAAAATTAAAAATGCTTATAAAACATAAACCAAACGTTGGAAGTGGTCATTTCTTCATGCGCAGTGATAAACTCGGCACTCTAAAGCACCCGAGAGCGTTTTTTTCGATGCCAACCTAACCAGAGTTACGGGAGCGGCACAATTCAGAAAAAGCGCTCAGCTCGCCGAGAAAATGCGATTTAAGCAATAAAATTAAAAATGCTTATAAAACATAAACCAAAGTGGAGGTGGTCATTTCTTCATGCGCAGTGATAAACTCGGCACTCTAAAGCACCCGAGAGCGTTTTTTTCGATGCCAACCTAACCAGAGTGACGGGAGCGGCACAATTCAGAAAAAGCGCTCAGCTCGCCGAGAAAATGCGATTCAAGCAATAAAATTAAAAATGCTTATAAAACATAAACCAAACGTTGGAGGTGGTCATTTCTTCATGCGCAGTGATAAACTCGGCACTCTAAAGCACCCGAGAGCGTTTTTTTCGATGCCAACCTAACCAGAGTGACGGGAGCGGCACAATTCAGAAAAAGTGCTCAGCTCGCCGAGAAAATGCGATTTAAGCAATAAAATTAAAAATGCTTATAAAACATAAACCAAACGTTGGAGGTGGTCATTTCTCCATGCGCAGTGAATAACTCGGCACTCTAAATCACCCGAGAGCGTTTTTTTCGATGCCAACCTAACCAGAGTGACGGGAGCGGCACAATTCAGAAAAAGTGCTCAGCTCGCCGAGAAAATGCGATTTAAGCAATAAAATTAAAAATGCTTATAAAACATAAACCAAACGTTGGAGGTGGTCATTTCTTAATGCGCAGTAATAAACTCGGCCCTCTAAAGCACCCGTGAGCGTTTTTTTCGATGCCAACATAACCAGAGTGACGGGAGCGGCACAATTCAGAAAAAGTGCTCAGCTCGCCGAGAAAATGCGATTTAAGCAATAAAATTAAAAATGCTTATAAAACATAAACCAAACGTTGGAGGTGGTCATTTCTTCATGCGCAGTGATAAACTCGGCACTCTAAAGCACCCGAGAGCGTTTTTTTCGATGCCAACCTAACCAGAGTGACGGGAGCGGCACAATTCAGAAAAAGCGCTCAGCTCGCCGAGAAAATGCGATTTAAGCAATAAAATTAAAAATGCTTATAAAACATAAACCAAACGTTGGAGGTGGTCATTTCTTCATGCGCAGTGATAAACTCGGCACTCTAAAGCACCCGAGAGCGTTTTTTTCGATGCCAACCTAACCAGAGTGACGGGAGCGGCACAATTCAGAAAAAGTGCTCAGCTCGCCGAGAAAATGCGATTTAAGCAATAAAATTAAAAATGCTTATAAAACATAAACCAAACGTTGGAGGTGGTCATTTCTTCATGCGCAGTGAATAACTCGGCACTCTAAAGCACCCGAGAGCGTTTTTTTCGATGCCAACCTAACCAGAGTGACGGGAGCGGCACAATTCAGAAAAAGTGCTCAGCTCGCCGAGAAAATGCGATTTAAGCAATAAAATTAAAAATGCTTATTAAACATAAACCAAACGTTGGAGGTGGTCATTTCTTCATGCGCAGTGAATAACTCGGCACTCTAAAGCACCCGAGAGCGTTTTTTTCGATGCCAACCTAACCAGAGTGACGGGAGCGGCACAATTCAGAAAAAGCGCTCAGCTCGCCGAGAAAATGTGATTTAAGCAATGAAATTAAAAATGCTTATAAAACATAAACCAAACGTTGGAGGTGGTCATTTCTTCGTGCGCAGTGAATAACTCGGCACTCTAAAGCACCCGAGAGCGTTTTTTTCGATGCCAACCTAACCAGAGTGACGGGAGCGGCACAATTCAGAAAAAGTGCTCAGCTCGCCGAGAAAATGCGATTTAAGCAATAAAATTAAAAATGCTTATAAAACTTAAACCAAACGTTGGAGGTGGTCATTTCTTAATGCGCAGTAATAAACTCGGCACTCTAAAGCACCCGAGAGCGTTTTTTTCGATGCCAACCTAACCAGAGTGACGGGAGCGGCACAATTCAGAAAAAGTGCTCAGCTCGCCGAGAAAATGCGATTTAAGCAATAAAATTAAAAATGCTTATTAAACATAAACCAAACGTTGGAGGTGGTCATTTCTTCATGCGCAGTGAATAACTCGGCACTCTAAAGCACCCGAGAGCGTTTTTTTCGATGCCAACCTAACCAGAGTGACGAGCGGCACAATTCAGAAAAAGCGCTCAGCTCGCCGAGAAAATGCGATTTAAGCAATAAAATTAAAAATGCTTATAAAACATAAACCAAACGTTGGAGGTGGTCATTTCTTAATGCGCAGTAATAAACTCGGCACTCTAAAGCACCCGAGAGCGTTTTTTTCGATGCCAACCTAACCAGAGTGACGGGAACGGCACAATTCAGAAAAAGTGCTCAGCTCGCCGAGAAAATGCGATTTAAGCAATAAAATTAAAAATGCTTATTAAACATAAACCAAACGTTGGAGGTGGTCATTTCTTCATGCGCAGTGAATAACTCGGCACTCTAAAGCACCCGATAGCGTTTTTTTCGATGCCAACCTAACCAGAGTGACGGGAGCGGCACAATTCAGAAAAAGTGCTCAGCTCGCCGAGAAAATGCGATTTAAGCAATACAATTAAAAATGCTTATAAAACATAAACCAAACGTTGGAGGTGGTCATTTCTTAATGCGCAGTAATAAACTCGGCACTCTAAAGCACCCGAGAGCGTTTTTTTCGATGCCAACCTAACCAGAGTGACGGGAGCGGCACAATTCAGAAAAAGTGCTCAGCTCGCCGAGAAAATGCGATTTAAGCAATAAAATTAAAAATGCTTATAAAACATAAACCAAACGTTGGAGGTGGTCATTTCTTAATGCGCAGTAATAAACTCGGCACTCTAAAGCACCCGAGAGCGTTTTTTTCGATGCCAACCTAACCAGAGTGACGGGAGCGGCACAATTCAGAAAAAGCGCTCAGCTCGCCGAGAAAATGCGATTTAAGCAATAAAATTAAAAATGCTTATAAAACATAAACCAAACGTTGGAGGTGGTCATTTCTTCATGCGCAGTGATAAACTCGGCACTCTAAAGCACCCGATAGCGTTTTTTTCGATGCCAACCTAACCAGAGTGACGGGAGCGGCACAATTCAGAAAAAGTGCTCAGCTCGCCGAGAAAATGCGATTTAAGCAATAAAATTAAAAATGCTTATTAAACATAAACCAAACGTTGGAGGTGGTCATTTCTTCATGCGCAGTGAATAACTCGGCACTCTAAAGCACCCGATAGCGTTTTTTTCGATGCCAACCTAACCAGAGTGACGGGAGCGGCACAATTCAGAAAAAGTGCTCAGCTCGCCGAGAAAATGCGATTTAAGCAATAAAATTAAAAATGCTTATAAAACATAAACCAAACGTTGGAGGTGGTCATTTTTTAATGCGCAGTAATAAACTCGGCACTCTAAAGCACCCGAGAGCGTTTTTTTTCGATGCCAACCTAACCAGAGTGACGGGAGCGGCACAATTCAGAAAAAGTGCTCAGCTCGCCGAGAAAATGCGATTTAAGCAATAAAATTAAAAATGCTTATAAAACATAAACCAAACGTTGGAGGTGGTCATTTCTTAATGCGCAGTAATAAACTCGGCACTGCACCCGAGAGCGTTTTTTTCGATGCCAACCTAACCAGAGTGACGGGAGCGGCACAATTCAGAAAAAGCGCTCAGCTCGCCGAGAAAATGCGATTTAAGCAATAAAATTAAAAATGCTTATAAAACATAAACCAAACGTTGGAGGTGGTCATTTCTTAATGCGCAGTAATAAACTCGGCACTGCACCCGAGAGCGTTTTTTTCGATGCCAACCTAACCAGAGTGACGGGAGCGGCACAATTCAGAAAAAGCGCTCAGCTCGCCGAGAAAATGCGATTTAAGCAATAAAATTAAAAATGCTTATAAAACATAAACCAAACGTTGGAGGTGGTCATTTCTTCGTGCGCAGTGAATAACTCGGCACTCTAAAGCACCCGAGAGCGTTTTTTTCGATGCCAACCTAACCAGAGTGACGGGAGCGGCACAATTCAGAAAAAGTGCTCAGCTCGCCGAGAAAATGTGATTTAAGCAATAAAATTAAAAATGCTTATAAAACATAAACCAAACGTTGGAGGTGGTCATTTCTTAATGCGCAGTAATAAACTCGGCACTCTAAAGCACCCGAGAGCGTTTTTTTCGATGCCAACCTAACCAGAGTGACGGGAGCGGCACAATTCAGAAAAAGTGCTCAGCTCGCCGAGAAAATGCGATTCAAGCAATAAAATTAAAAATGCTTATTAAACATAAACCAAACGTTGGAGGTGGTCATTTCTTCATGCGCAGTGAATAACTCGGCACTCTAAAGCACCCGAGAGCGTTTTTTTCGATGCCAACCTAACCAGAGTGACAGGAGCGGCACAATTCAGAAAAAGCGCTCAGCTCGCCGAGAAAATGCGATTTAAGCAATAAAATTAAAAATGCTTATTAAACATAAACCAAACGTTGGAGGTGGTCATTTCTTCATGCGCAGTGAATAACTCGGCACTCTAAAGCACCCGAGAGCGTTTTTTTCGATGCCAACCTAACCAGAGTGACGGGAGCGGCACAATTCAGAAAAAGTGCTCAGCTCGCCGAGAAAATGCGATTTAAGCAATAAAATTAAAAATGCTTATAAAACATAAACCAAACGTTGGAGGTGGTCATTTCTTAATGCGCAGTAATAAACTCGGCACTCTAAAGCACCCGAGAGCGTTTTTTTCGATGCCAACCTAACCAGAGTGACGGGAGCGGCACAATTCAGAAAAAGTGCTCAGCTCGCCGAGAAAATGCGATTTAAGCAATAAAATTAAAAATGCTTATTAAACATAAACCAAACGTTGGAGGTGGTCATTTCTTCATGCGCAGTGAATAACTCGGCACTCTAAAGCACCCGAGAGCGTTTTTTTCGATGCCAACCTAACCAGAGTGACGGGAGCGGCACAATTCAGAAAAAGCGCTCAGCTCGCCGAGAAAATGCGATTTAAGCAATAAAATTAAAAATGCTTATAAAACATAAACCAAACGTTGGAGGTGGTCATTTCTTAATGCGCAGTAATAAACTCGGCACTCTAAAGCACCCGAGAGCGTTTTTTTCGATGCCAACCTAACCAGAGTGACGGGAGCGGCACAATTCAGAAAAAGTGCTCAGCTCGCCGAGAAAATGCGATTTAAGCAATAAAATTAAAAATGCTTATTAAACATAAACCAAACGTTGGAGGTGGTCATTTCTTCATGCGCAGTGAATAACTCGGCACTCTAAAGCACCCGAGAGCGTTTTTTTCGATGCCAACCTAACCAGAGTGACGGGAGCGGCACAATTCAGAAAAAGCGCTCAGCTCGCCGAGAAAATGCGATTTAAGCATTAAAATTAAAAATGCTTATAAAACATAAACCAAACGTTGGAGGTGGTCATTTCTTCATGCGCAGTGAATAACTCGGCACTCTAAAGCACCCGAGAGCGTTTTTTTCGATGCCAACCTAACCAGAGTGACGGGAGCGGCACAATTCAGAAAAAGTGCTCAGCTCGCCGAGAAAATGCGATTTAAGCAATAAAATTAAAAATGCTTATAAAACATAAACCAAACGTTGGAGGTGGTCATTTCTTAATGCGCAGTAATAAACTCGGCACTCTAAAGCACCCGAGAGCGTTTTTTTCGATGCCAACCTAACCAGAGTGACGGGAGCGGCACAATTCAGAAAAAGTGCTCAGCTCGCCGAGAAAATGCGATTTAAGCAATAAAATTAAAAATGCTTATAAAACATAAACCAAACGTTGGAAGTGGTCATTTCTTCATGCGCAGTGATAAACTCGGCACTCTAAAGCACCCGAGAGCGTTTTTTTCGATGCCAACCTAACCAGAGTTACGGGAGCGGCACAATTCAGAAAAAGCGCTCAGCTCGCCGAGAAAATGCGATTTAAGCAATAAAATTAAAAATGCTTATAAAACATAAACCAAACGTTGGAGGTGGTCATTTCTTCATGCGCAGTGATAAACTCGGCACTCTAAAGCACCCGAGAGCGTTTTTTTCGATGCCAACCTAACCAGAGTGACGGGAGCGGCACAATTCAGAAAAAGCGCTCAGCTCGCCGAGAAAATGCGATTTAAGCAATAAAATTAAAAATGCTTATAAAACATAAACCAAACGTTGGAGGTGGTCATTTCTTCATGCGCAGTGATAAACTCGGCACTCTAAAGCACCCGAGAGCGTTTTTTTCGATGCCAACCTAACCAGAGTGACGGGAGCGGCACAATTCAGAAAAAGTGCTCAGCTCGCCGAGAAAATGCGATTTAAGCAATAAAATTAAAAATGCTTATAAAACATAAACCAAACGTTGGAGGTGGTCATTTCTTCATGCGCAGTGAATAACTCGGCACTCTAAAGCACCCGAGAGCGTTTTTTTCGATGCCAACCTAACCAGAGTGACGGGAGCGGCACAATTCAGAAAAAGTGCTCAGCTCGCCGAGAAAATGCGATTTAAGCAATAAAATTAAAAATGCTTATTAAACATAAACCAAACGTTGGAGGTGGTCATTTCTTCATGCGCAGTGAATAACTCGGCACTCTAAAGCACCCGAGAGCGTTTTTTTCGATGCCAACCTAACCAGAGTGACGGGAGCGGCACAATTCAGAAAAAGCGCTCAGCTCGCCGAGAAAATGCGATTTAAGCAATGAAATTAAAAATGCTTATAAAACATAAACCAAACGTTGGAGGTGGTCATTTCTTCGTGCGCAGTGAATAACTCGGCACTCTAAAGCACCCGAGAGCGTTTTTTTCGATGCCAACCTAACCAGAGTGACGGGAGCGGCACAATTCAGAAAAAGTGCTCAGCTCGCGGAGAAAATGCGATTTAAGCAATAAAATTAAAAATGCTTATAAAACTTAAACCAAACGTTGGAGGTGGTCATTTCTTAATGCGCAGTAATAAACTCGGCACTCTAAAGCACCCGAGAGCGTTTTTTTCGATGCCAACCTAACCAGAGTGACGGGAGCGGCACAATTCAGAAAAAGTGCTCAGCTCGCCGAGAAAATGCGATTTAAGCAATAAAATTAAAAATGCTTATTAAACATAAACCAAACGTTGGAGGTGGTCATTTCTTCATGCGCAGTGAATAACTCGGCACTCTAAAGCACCCGAGAGCGTTTTTTTCGATGCCAACCTAACCAGAGTGACGAGCGGCACAATTCAGAAAAAGCGCTCAGCTCGCCGAGAAAATGCGATTTAAGCAATAAAATTAAAAATGCTTATAAAACATAAACCAAACGTTGGAGGTGGTCATTTCTTAATGCGCAGTAATATACTCGGCACTCTAAAGCACCCGAGAGCGTTTTTTTCGATGCCAACCTAACCAGAGTGACGGGAACGGCACAATTCAGAAAAAGTGCTCAGCTCGCCGAGAAAATGCGATTTAAGCAATAAAATTAAAAATGCTTATTAAACATAAACCAAACGTTGGAGGTGGTCATTTCTTCATGCGCAGTGAATAACTCGGCACTCTAAAGCACCCGATAGCGTTTTTTTCGATGCCAACCTAACCAGAGTGACGGGAGCGGCACAATTCAGAAAAAGTGCTCAGCTCGCCGAGAAAATGCGATTTAAGCAATACAATTAAAAATGCTTATAAAACATAAACCAAACGTTGGAGGTGGTCATTTCTTAATGCGCAGTAATAAACTCGGCACTCTAAAGCACCCGAGAGCGTTTTTTTCGATGCCAACCTAACCAGAGTGACGGGAGCGGCACAATTCAGAAAAAGTGCTCAGCTCGCCGAGAAAATGCGATTTAAGCAATAAAATTAAAAATGCTTATAAAACATAAACCAAACGTTGGAGGTGGTCATTTCTTAATGCGCAGTAATAAACTCGGCACTCTAAAGCACCCGAGAGCGTTTTTTTCGATGCCAACCTAACCAGAGTGACGGGAGCGGCACAATTCAGAAAAAGCGCTCAGCTCGCCGAGAAAATGCGATTTAAGCAATAAAATTAAAAATGCTTATAAAACATAAACCAAACGTTGGAGGTGGTCATTTCTTCATGCGCAGTGATAAACTCGGCACTCTAAAGCACCCGATAGCGTTTTTTTCGATGCCAACCTAACCAGAGTGACGGGAGCGGCACAATTCAGAAAAAGTGCTCAGCTCGCCGAGAAAATGCGATTTAAGCAATACAATTAAAAATGCTTATAAAACATAAACCAAACGTTGGAGGTGGTCATTTCTTAATGCGCAGTAATAAACTCGGCACTCTAAAGCACCCGAGAGCGTTTTTTTCGATGCCAACCTAACCAGAGTGACGGGAGCGGCACAATTCAGAAAAAGTGCTCAGCTCGCCGAGAAAATGCGATTTAAGCAATAAAATTAAAAATGCTTATAAAACATAAACCAAACGTTGGAGGTGGTCATTTCTTAATGCGCAGTAATAAACTCGGCACTCTAAAGCACCCGAGAGCGTTTTTTTCGATGCCAACCTAACCAGAGTGACGGGAGCGGCACAATTCAGAAAAAGCGCTCAGCTCGCCGAGAAAATGCGATTTAAGCAATAAAATTAAAAATGCTTATTAAACATAAACCAAACATTGGAGGTGGTCATTTCTTCATGCGCAGTGAATAACTCGGCACTCTAAAGCACCCGAGAGCGTTTTTTTCGATGCCAACCTAACCAGAGTGACGGGAGCGGCACAATTCAGAAAAAGCGCTCAGCTCGCCGAGAAAATGCGATTTAAGCAATAAAATTAAAAATGCTTATAAAACATAAACCAAACGTTGGAGGTGGTCATTTCTTCATGCGCAGTGATAAACTCGGCACTCTAAAGCACCCGAGAGCGTTTTTTTCGATGCCAACCTAACCAGAGTGACGGGAGCGGCACAATTCAGAAAAAGTGCTCAGCTCGCCGAGAAAATGCGATTTAAGCAATAAAATTAAAAATGCTTATAAAACATAAACCAAACGTTGGAGGTGGTCATTTCTTCATGCGCAGTGAATAACTCGGCACTCTAAAGCACCCGAGAGCGTTTTTTTCGATGCCAAGTGACGGGAGCGGCACAATTCAGAAAAAGTGCTCAGCTCGCCGAGAAAATGCGATTTAAGCAATAAAATTAAAAATGCTTATAAAACATAAACCAAACGTTGGAGGTGGTCATTTCTTAATGCGCAGTAATAAACTCGGCACTCTAAAGCACCCGAGAGCGTTTTTTTCGATGCCAACCTAACCAGAGTGACGGGAGCGGCACAATTCAGAAAAAGTGCTCAGCTCGCCGAGAAAATGCGATTTAAGCAATAAAATTAAAAATGCTTATAAAACATAAACCAAACGTTGGAGGTGGTCATTTCTTAATGCGCAGTAATAAACTCGGCACTCTAAAGCACCCGAGAGCGTTTTTTTCGATGCCAACCTAACCAGAGTGACGGGAGCGGCACAATTCAGAAAAAGCGCTCAGCTCGCCGAGAAAATGCGATTTAAGCAATAAAATTACAAATGCTTATAAAACATAAACCAAACGTTGGAGGTGGTCATTTCTTCGTGTGCAGTGAATAACTCGGCACTCTAAAGCACCCGAGAGCGTTTTTTTCGATGCCAACCTAACCAGAGTGACGGGAGCGGCACAATTCAGAAAAAGTGCTCAGCTCGCCGAGAAAATGCGATTTAAGCAATAAAATTAAAAATGCTTATAAAACATAAACCAAACGTTGGAGGTGGTCATTTCTTAATGCGCAGTAATAAACTCGGCACTCTAAAGCACCCGAGAGCGTTTTTTTCGATGCCAACCTAACCAGAGTGACGGGAGCGGCACAATTCAGAAAAAGTGCTCAGCTCGCCGAGAAAATGCGATTTAAGCAATAAAATTAAAAATGCTTATTAAACATAAACCAAACGTTGGAGGTGGTCATTTCTTCATGCGCTGTGAATAACTCGGCACTCTAAAGCACCCGAGAGCGTTTTTTTCGATGCCAACCTAACCAGAGTGACGGGAGCGGCACAATTCAGAAAAGCGCTCAGCTCGCCGAGAAAATGCGATTTAAGCAATAAAATTAAAAATGCTTATTAAACATAAACCAAACATTGGAGGTGGTCATTTCTTCATGCGCAGTGAATAACTCGGCACTCTAAAGCACCCGAGAGCGTTTTTTTCGATGCCAACCTAACCAGAGTGACGGGAGCGGCACAATTCAGAAAAAGCGCTCAGCTCGCCGAGAAAATGCGATTTAAGCAATACAATTAAAAATGCTTATAAAACATAAACCAAACGTTGGAGGTGGTCATTTCTTCATGCGCAGTGATAAACTCGGCACTCTAAAGCACCCGAGAGCGTTTTTTTCGATGCCAACCTAACCAGAGTGACGGGAGCGGCACAATTCAGAAAAAGTGCTCAGCTCGCCGAGAAAATGCGATTTAAGCAATAAAATTAAAAATGCTTATAAAACATAAACCAAACGTTGGAGGTGGTCATTTCTTAATGCGCAGTAATAAACTCGGCACTCTAAAGCACCCGTGAGCGTTTTTTTCGATGCCAACCTAACCAGAGTGACGGGAGCGGCACAATTCAGAAAAAGTGCTCAGCTCGCCGAGAAAATGCGATTTAAGCAATAAAATTAAAAATGCTTATAAAACATAAACCAAACGTTGGAGGTGATCATTTCTTCATGCGCAGTGATAAAGTCGGCACTCTAAAGCACCCGAGAGCGTTTTTTTCGATGCCAACCTAACCAGAGTGACGGGAGCGGCACAATTCAGAAAAAGTGCTCAGCTCGCCGAGAAAATGCGATTTAAGCAATAAAATTGAAAATGCTTATTAAACATAAACCAAACGTTGGAGGTGGTCATTTCTTCATGCGCAGTGATAAACTCGGCACTCTAAAGCACCCGAGAGCGTTTTTTTCGATGCCAACCTAACCAGAGTGACGGGAGCGGCACAATTCAGAAAAAGTGCTCAGCTCGCCGAGAAAATGCGATTTAAGCAATAAAATTAAAAATGCTTATAAAACATAAACCAAACGTTGGAGGTGGTCATTTCTTAATGCGCAGTAATAAACTCGGCACTCTAAAGCACCCATGAGCGTTTTTTTTCGATGCCAACCTAACCAGAGTGACGGGAGCGGCACAATTCAGAAAAAGTGCTCAGCTCGCCGAGAAAATGCGATTTAAGCAATAAAATTAAAAATGCTTATAAAACATAAACCAAACGTTGGAGGTGGTCATTTCTTAATGCGCAGTAATAAACTCGGCACTCTAAAGCACCCGAGAGCGTTTTTTTCGATGCCAACCTAACCAGAGTGACGGGAGCGGCACAATTCAGAAAAAGTGCTCAGCTCGCCGAGAAAATGCGATTTAAGCAATAAAATTAAAAATGCTTATTAAACATAAACCAAACGTTGGAGGTGGTCATTTCTTCATGCGCAGTGAATAACTCGGCACTCTAAAGCACCCGAAAGCGTTTTTTTCGATGCCAACCTAACCAGAGTGACGGGAGCGGCACAATTCAGAAAAAGCGCTCAGCTCGCCGAGAAAATGCGATTTAAGCAATAAAATTAAAAATGCTTATAAAACATAAACCAAACGTTGGAGGTGGTCATTTCTTAATGCGCAGTAATAAACTCGGCACTCTAAAGCACCCGAGAGCGTTTTTTTCGATGCCAACCTAACCAGAGTGACGGGAGCGGCACAATTCAGAAAAAGTGCTCAGCTCGCCGAGAAAATGCGATTTAAGCAATAAAATTAAAAATGCTTATTAAACATAAACCAAACGTTGGAGGTGGTCATTTCTTCATGCGCAGTGATAAACTCGGCACTCTAAAGCACCCGAGAGCGTTTTTTTCGATGCCAACCTAACCAGAGTGACGGGAGCGGCACAATTCAGAAAAAGTGCTCAGCTCGCCGAGAAAATGCGATTTAAGCAATAAAATTAAAAATGCTTATAAAACATAAACCAAACGTTGGAGGTGGTCATTTCTTAATGCGCAGTAATAAACTCGGCACTCTAAAGCACCCGAGAGCGTTTTTTTCGATGCCAACCTAACCAGAGTGACGGGAGCGGCACAATTCAGAAAAAGTGCTCAGCTCGCCGAGAAAATGCGATTTAAGCAATAAAATTAAAAATGCTTATAAAACATAAACCAAACGTTGGAGGTGATCATTTCTTCATGCGCAGTGATAAAGTCGGCACTCTAAAGCACCCGAGAGCGTTTTTTTCGATGCCAACCTAACCAGAGTGACGGGAGCGGCACAATTCAGAAAAAGTGCTCAGCTCGCCGAGAAAATGCGATTTAAGCAATAAAATTAAAAATGCTTATTAAACATAAACCAAACGTTGGAGGTGGTCATTTCTTCATGCGCAGTGATAAACTCGGCACTCTAAAGCACCCGAGAGCGTTTTTTTCGATGCCAACCTAACCAGAGTGACGGGAGCGGCACAATTCAGAAAAAGTGCTCAGCTCGCCGAGAAAATGCGATTTAAGCAATAAAATTAAAAATGCTTATAAAACATAAACCAAACGTTGGAGGTGGTCATTTCTTAATGCGCAGTAATAAACTCGGCACTCTAAAGCACCCGAGAGCGTTTTTTTCGATGCCAACCTAACCAGAGTGACGGGAGCGGCACAATTCAGAAAAAGTGCTCAGCTCGCCGAGAAAATGCGATTTAAGCAATAAAATTAAAAATGCTTATTAAACATAAACCAAACGTTGGAGGTGGTCATTTCTTCATGCGCAGTGAATAACTCGGCACTCTAAAGCACCCGAAAGCGTTTTTTTCGATGCCAACCTAACCAGAGTGACGGGAGCGGCACAATTCAGAAAAAGCGCTCAGCTCGCCGAGAAAATGCGATTTAAGCAATAAAATTAAAAATGCTTATAAAACATAAACCAAACGTTGGAGGTGGTCATTTCTTAATGCGCAGTAATAAACTCGGCACTCTAAAGCACCCGAGAGCGTTTTTTTCGATGCCAACCTAACCAGAGTGACGGGAGCGGCACAATTCAGAAAAAGTGCTCAGCTCGCCGAGAAAATGCGATTTAAGCAATAAAATTAAAAATGCTTATTAAACATAAACCAAACGTTGGAGGTGGTCATTTCTTCATGCGCAGTGAATAACTCGGCACTCTAAAGCACCCGAGAGCGTTTTTTTCGATGCCAACCTAACCAGAGTGACGGGAGCGGCACAATTCAGAAAAAGCGCTCAGCTCGCCGAGAAAATGCGATTTAAGCAATAAAATTAAAAATGTTTATAAAACATAAACCAAACGTTGGAGGTGGTCATTTCTTAATGCGCAGTAATAAACTCGGCACTCTAAAGCACCCGAGAGCGTTTTTTTCGATGCCAACCTAACCAGAGTGACGGGAGCGGCACAATTCAGAAAAAGTGCTCAGCTCGCCGAGAAAATGCGATTTAAGCAATAAAATTAAAAATGCTTATAAAACATAAACCAAACGTTGGAGGTGGTCATTTCTTAATGCGCAGTAATAAACTCGGCACTCTAAAGCACCCGAGAGCGTTTTTTTCGATGCCAACCTAACCAGAGTGACGGGAGCGGCACAATTCAGAAAAAG
Source organism: Syngnathus typhle (assembly GCF_033458585.1). Taxonomy (NCBI): domain Eukaryota; kingdom Metazoa; phylum Chordata; class Actinopteri; order Syngnathiformes; family Syngnathidae; genus Syngnathus; species Syngnathus typhle. Next base: position 12,792,203 of record NC_083752.1, read on the forward strand.
TGCTCAGCTCGCCGAGAAAATGCGATTTAAGCAATAAAATTAAAAATGCTTATAAAACATAAAAAATGTTATAATGCGCACCCCAGAAAAAACTGCCAGCTGTGGTTTCCAGAATTTTACTGTGATAAATACAGTGGAAATTTTTCAGTATTTAGATTTTATTAATGTTGATTTAACTTTTAATGATTAACATTATCCCACATTTTTTCCATCAAAAGAAAGACATTCACCCGAGAGCCAAGAGCAGTCACCCCGTCGCCCTCCTCTCTCTGCCGCTGGAAGGGCGGTGTGCGGTACATCTCGCGGGGCCCTTGTCCGCGGCGCATCGTGTATTGTTGGTTGCTGCTTTGTGTTGCGGGGTGGTGTCCTATGCTGTATGGAAGGCGGGCCGGTGGAGGGGATCGGGTACGGCGGCTGTACTCCAAAAGAAATCTGAAAATGGACAAGAAAATAATATAAACCAGGATTTGCAGGTATTCTCATTAGATCAGATTATTACAGTTATCTCATTCCTCTCGTTCCTCCTTCTTGGGGCCACGATTCGATTCAAAATCGATTTTTGATTCAAAAAGATTTTTTATTAAAACGATTCGATTTTATTCATAAAGATTTCTTATTGGGTTTCTGATCATGATCTACTCTCATCTGCTTTGGTATACAGAATGACAAGTGGACATAAAAGTGTCTTTTTCACATTTATTACCGTATTTTCCGGCCTATAAGGCGCACCTTCAATGAACGGCCCATTTTAAAACTTTATCCTTATATAAGGCGCACCGGACTATAAGGCGCACCATCATGTCAGATTTTTAATCCAAATCAAATCATTCTCCATTTTATCTTTTTTATTTCAACTTCAGACGGAACAAATTACTTTATAATCATAAAATAATGATCCATAGTCTTTTTGATTCATGATTCATAGTCTTCAGCGGGCCACTTATGATTGATTTCATGACACAATGCTTTGGGCCAGTTTAAATTTAGGAATTTGGTCCATATATAAGGCGCACCGGACTATAAGTTGGTTTTTGAGAAAATGTTAGGTTTTTAGGTGCGCCTTATAGGGCGGAAAATACGGTAAGTTAAATTCTTAGGGAAGTGCCTTTATCAACGACATTGTGTGGTCCTCAATTAGGTAGCTATCTATACAATACGTTTGAACAAAAATAAAGGACTTCTGCATAATACAAAGCCTGGTGTGCCTGTTTTTTAAACAATTTTTTTTTTATTTAAAAAATCGATTAAAAAATCGTTAAACAAAGATCTTATGTGCATCGATTTTTCCCCCACCCTTACTGAATACATATAATACATTTATTAATAATACATAATAAATTAGTTATTGCCCATTACTCACAGGACTTTTGTTGCATGTGCAGGGTCATGGTGAATGTAGTAGTCGTTGGCTCTCTTCAGTCCATACTTTGCATGCCCCTCTCTCATCTACGAGTGTTGTCAGTCTCTCTTTCTCACTCTCATTCTAGGGAATACAGTAAGTTTAAACATAATTATATTATATTTTACCAAGAGCATATCAAGCATTTTATAGTGAGATCTATTTTATAATCAAACGAAACATCCTATTGAAGAAATGCCCCACCACTGTCAGTCTACAGCAGCAGTGTGTAAGGAAAAACTTACCATAAACGTTGTGACTGAATGCATTAACAGGTCCACGTTGAAGGAGGACCATGTTGACAATAACATCACCACTCAATTTCAGGACCTTTGGAGGTGTTTGGCTTGGCCTATTGGAAGGAGATCAATAGTTTGAGGTTTGAGACTGATGTATATCTGATCTAATGTATATATTCCAAATAAGTTGCCAACTTACCAGCTCAGTTCCTTAGCATTCCACTCCACCCCTCCATACAGTTGAATAACTGAACATTTTAGGTGTTTTTTTTAGGGAGGGATAACAGGTCAAAAAGTATTCCATACAGAAATGGTATATATAATGTAATAATTAGGAACCCGAAGATTATCTTACTCATAAATATGTAATAAACATTGTCCAGTCACCAATTCAAGTTTAAAGTATATAAAACGTTAGAACATTGCGATATGATTAGATATGAAGGACATGACAAATGTAACCATTTTTGACCAGTTGAAAAGGGATAAAAAATTATTCACTTTAACATGCCTAATTAGACACGAAGACTTTGGGAAACACCAGATAAATATTGGGATTTGGTTTAAAAAACAACTGGATAAATCTATACAAATTTTTGTTTTTGGCGACTGGATGGGGAGCACTTCTCTCATGTGAATTGCTTAGAAATTCCCTTATTGTTAACCACCCATCCTCTAAATCAGGGGTCACCAAACTACGGCCCGCGGGCCGGATACGGCCCGCGGGACCGTTTAATCCGGCCCGCCAACCCTGAATAAATTGTATTATTAAACTTTTTTTTTTTTTTTGCTCATTTTGCCTGCAATGACTGCGTTTCCCCAGTAGATGGGGAAGCGCTCGCCTGCGCATTTACTACCGGAAGCCGTGTCAGAAAGCTCGGTGCACACTCACAAGTGCGTGTACGGACATGGCGCACTCGCGCTCTATTTGTATCAGTCCCGAATTTAGAGCGTGGGCTGTGACGACAGCATTCTTGTAATTTGCGCGCTGAGCTTTCAGATGCAGTTTTGCGCTAAAGCCACCCACAAACCTTCCCCTGGAATCCTTCCGTTAAAATGTCGCCCAAGTAAAGCAGGGTGAACACAGTGCCGAGCGTTTAAAAGAGTTGCCAATTTGGCTCGACGTACGCGACGTGACGTTCAGCCACATGAACGTCAACATCTACCCGTCACAGATCGAGGTAAACGGACCAACACCTCGGATCTCGCCTAAGAATTGCCACAACAAATTTTACTCCAGACTATGACGCACTATCAAACTTTAACAAAAAAGACAGCGGTGTCTACAAGCCTACTGGAACCTACAAAAGGATTATAAGGAAGGAACACAAGAACTTTAAGAGACTGCTCATATGTGTCAGAGAGGTTCTGCTCTGACAACTGAGCTGAACTTTTATCTGTTAAGATTGTGCATGGCACAACAGAAAGTTAATGTTCCATGGTTTTTTTTCTATGAAGAACCCAGAGAGAGTTATTTAGTTATTATTTATTTCCTGTTTTTTCTGTGAAGAACTCAGAGAGGGTTTAGTTATTATTTATTTCATTAATAGTGTTATTATTTGTTTCCTGACTTTTTTTTCTGTAAAGAACCTGGAAAGGGTTATTAAATAACCGTTATTTGGTTATGTGTGGCTTTCTGGAAAATAAAAAAAAAAAAATTTTTTTAAGCTCCCCTACGATCGTCACACTTTTTCTGTTACAAACTGCCACCGGCCCGCCATCAGAGAAGGGAAAGGTTATGTGGCCCTCACAGGAAAAAGTTTGGGGACCCCTGCTCTAAATGCTCAAGGCCTCTTGTTTGTGGTTGTATGTCATTCCCGCACCTTCCTGTCAGTCTTAGGCTGTCTCTCTCAAATGAAGGTTAAAAGCCCAAAAAATATCTTGATAGAAAATGGCCATAGCTGTTTTTATAGCATCAACATTTACCTAAACTTTATTTACCCCTTTCCTGGCAACCATACCCACTTCTGTATAACAAAAAGCCTCAACAGCATATGACAAGTTTTTTTTAGGTTTTTTCGTACATATTTATTGACAAAACTCCATATAACAGCTTGAGTATTGACTCAATAGATTGAGTCAGGCTGTATTATGTGTAACTCCGCAAACAGTCAGCAGCTGTGTTACAGTGAACTGTAAATTGCATTTAATAATCCACTGGCAGACAAATAATCAACTATGACTCTCTGAAAGAGTGACTCACATAAACGTGATTTACATGGGACTACAATATTTTCAACACTTATTCTACTCAATAAACCTGAACGACCAATTGGCCACAAAAAACATGTTCTTCTTACATTTTGAAATATAGGAAAGTTATTCCACTTCTGTGAAGTTGTAAACAGCATTGGTTTGAAATTGTACAAACTATAGAATTCACAAAACAATTACCTTAAAGACTGTAAACGAAAAAAAGTGCCATCAAAGACATTTCTGGATTAATTAGCACAAATCCACTGATCGCTCTCAGTGAAGCTAAACACGTACCTTTAGAAACCACCAGACATTTTCCAACAAAAAGTTAACACTGGATTTCAATTTACCTTGTGGTACAATTTTAAAAACAAAATAGGTACAGTGTACCATAACATATTGTATACTTGAACATCCAGTATACCTGAACACACATTAACCACTCATACCTTAACCACTTGTCCCTAAAGGGTTAATAGGGTGTGTCTATCTCCACTCATGGTCTGCGAGGTCTGCAATCAGAGTGAGGACTCTAGGATTGACTGAGAGTACTTTCTTTTTTTTATTCCACTCGACCTTGGTGCCTCTCTCAGGATTTATTGAGAAGAAACACCTTCATAAGAAAAAAAACAAAGAAGTAACAATTAATGGGTGAGATCAAAGAAATTATTGCTCTAGCAGAAATAAACTGTACCTTTGGAGAAACTCTAGTGTTGATCGTAGTTCCACTGGGTAGTGTATGTTGAAGCAATAGAAACTCCCAAACAGCAGGCAAACGGCAGAGGTGAAGGAAGTGATGTGGTCGTTGACAACCTTTTGGTCAATGCTCAACATGAATGTGTCAGCAGAAAAGCAACAGGACCCTGAAAATATTAACAACATAAAAAAACAAAATGAAAAAATAAAAACATTCAGTTATAAGGACTTAAATGTCAGATATTGACTAAAATACAATGGTGCTTATTACATTAAAACAACAACAACATTTTAATAGCGTACTGAAAACTGAGTTAATTTAAACTATGCTATTGCATTGAATTCTCCTATGGGCTGGTCTTGGTGCCAGGTGAAGTAATAAGATATACAAGTGTAGGTAGGTAGGTAGGTAGATAGGTAGATAGGTAGGTAGGTAGGTAGGTAGGTAGGTAGGTAGGTAGGTAGGTAGGTAGGTAGGTAGGTAGGTAGGTAGGTAGGTAGGTAGGTAGGTAGGTAGGTAGGTAGGTAGGTAGGTAGGTAGGTAGGTAGGTAGGTAGGTAGGTAGGTAGGTAGATAGATAGATAGATAGATAGATAGATAGATAGATAGATAGATAGATAGATAGATAGATAGATAGATAGATAGATAGATAGATAGATAGATAGATAGATAGATAGATAGATAGATAGATAGATAGATAGATAGATAGATAGATAGATAGATAGATAGATAGATAGATAGATAGATAGATAGATAGATAGATAGATAGATAGATAGATAGATAGATAGATAGATAGATAGATAGATAGATAGATAGATAGATAGATAGATAGATAGATAGATAGATAGATAGATAGATAGATAGATAGATAGATAGATAGATAGATAGATAGATAGATAGATAGATAGATAGATAGATAGATAGATAGATAGATAGATAGATAGATAGATAGATAGATAGATAGATAGATAGATAGAATAGTATAATTTGATGTCAGTATACATATAGATTTAGCTGCGGGGTTTGGTTAGACATTTAATTTTTGTTTACTTACCACACACAATTATGCAGGGTGTTGCCGGCAACTTCTCTATCTGAACCTCTTGGGCCAGGCATGTCTCCTCAACGTATTGGAGCAGGTTCTCCTCCTTCTCACCAAAATGAGCCAGTAAAAGAAGTACCATCTTTACAAGGTCTTGTGAGCAACCATCCAAATGGCCCAGCTCAGTCTGAAACTTGAGAAGAGCATCCAGGACTTGTTTGCGTTTTTGTGCATCAACATTCTTGAAGAAGTTTAAGAGGCGTCTTCCTTTTTTCTCCACATTGCCAAGGAAAGTATCCATTAGACTCAGACCAGTAAGTTCTTGGAAGTGTGCTACCATACCAGCTTCCTTGAACAAAAAGGGCCACTCTTGGCTGAGTTTCTGAATGCTTGTCCCCTTGTTGATGTCTTTACGCTGTGTGTAATAGGTGGACTGTATTAACTTTTTCACATTGTCTGCATTGAAGTCAATCTCTTCAAACATCTCCTTCATCTTGTTTTTTTTTTCTTGCTGACTCTCCATAGTCTCAGAGAGTGGCAAATATTTCGGCTCCCAGTTTATACAGCCATATGTGTCTTGAACTCTGGCTTTTTGTTCAGCTGGAATTTCTTCAGTATCAGACTCATCTGGTGCAACCTTGCGTTTTCTTATTTTTGGTGTGTTGGGTCGTTTCACATTTTCAACTCGTGCTTGGAGTTGCTTTACCAGTGAATGATATCCAGGTCCAATGACATCACCCTCTATGACATCTTGGAGGGCTTCTGGATACTTGGCCACCATTCTTTTGCCTATCTCTGTAGTGTTGTGTTTGGTTGGATTATTACACATCTTCATGATCTCAGAAACCACTATCCTTACCATCTCTCGCCGCAGCCGCGGACTAGGTCTCACCTTCCTTTCTAAACTCTGCACTAACTCTTCAGGGAGCTTCTGCCATGGTATCTGGAATGTCTCTACCCAGTTTGCCACAAAAGTGGAACAGTTACCTGAGGGGGATGAGGTGATTGAGGAGGATGATGGTGAGGGAGAGACTGAAGGTGGAGAGGAACAGACGGACAGTGGAGAGGAAAATGCTGCAGTTGTAGTGCTTGAGTCTGTAACAGAAGAACAGGAGAAACATTAAACCTTGAAGGATGTCGTGCTTCTCTGTTGAATATTTTATGTATTGTTAATATGGCTGCAACTAACATTTTTCATTGTCAATTAATCTATTCGTTGTTTGGTCCATAAAATGTTACAAAATAGTAAACAATGTTGATCACTGTTCAAGGCCTCAAGTGTCTTGTTTGTCCATAATATTAGAAAATTTTGTAAAATATGAGTTTTCATATTAAGTTTTTTTTTCCCTTTTTAAAAAATTTGACTCAAAACAATGATTAAAATAATTGTTACTTAATTTAATAATTAACTGATTACTTGTTAACTGTTAAATAACTGGATAATGTGTGCTATGCTGTTATGGCAATGTAGAAATTTTGTGAAATTATGTTAAATTTAAAAAACACTTACTGTTCTGGGCCCAAGCAGCAACAAGTCTTCTGGCTTGGACTGGCTTCAACACTGGCAGCAAGTCTCCTTCTGTAATGTACTGCAGATCATCTATGGTCTCAGCACCAAATCCCTTCAATGTATCTTCCACTGAACTAAGAACTGCTTGAGGAAGGTCTGGAAGCACTGCAGCAATTGCACTACTTATCGTCTGTATCTCTGATTCAGCCATATCTATCAGATACACAAACACAAAGAAGTTGGCCTTTAGTCTACTGACATCAAAGCATCTACTCTGACAATACACTGTGCTTCAGTGGCACTATCTGGTATCATTTTTGATGTAAGATGATAATGGCCACATGTCAATCAGTTCATTAATGTGTAGGCACTGCAATCTTCCACTGTCATTTTTCACTGAGTACATGTGGTAGTGTGGCAGGAATTCTGCTGAATACACTCTCATCAGCAAATGAAGTGCAGAATCATCTTTAACTACAAGGAGGAGGAGTTCACCAAACTCCATTGAGTCATCATTCCTAGTGACAACGAATTGCCCCTTTTTGTATATTATCCCATTATACTGCAAATCTACAGGAATCTTTGTATTAATTTCAGTGAAGCCAAATTGTAAGACTGCATCTTTAACTTGTTCACTGTATAGCTCAGAGTAGAAAGGTACGCCTTCTTTCATAAGCAAGGCTTGAGGACTCACTGACCCAGCTGAAAGATAGGCCTGAAACATCTGATGTCTTTCTGAAAGAGTGAGACACAGGTTTTTAAAGTTTTTCAAATGCCTTGCACATCTTTTAAAGTAACTATGCTTACTTTCAAAGCGCATAGTCCATAGTCTCATCAGTGGGCCAAATTTTAAAATCAGTCCTGGGTAGTGGCGCAAATAATGATGCTTTGGTCTCAAGTTGGTATCTGGAAACAGTGCTTTCCTGGAATCCAAATATTCCTGAATTAGAGCATCCAGGTAAAGAACCTGTGGCTCAGAAATCTTTTGAGCGCAAATCAAGTCAACTATGTCCTTTAGTTGCAGAGTTAATTGCCACACATCATCTTGTGCGTCTTCCACTCTGTCTCCAATGATTAAAGGTAACAGTCGTAAAAAGTTCCAGTTTTGTACAGCATGACCAGAAAGTCGCAGTGTTTTAGGACTGACCTCACATGGCTTGGAGGAAGCATCTACAGCTCCATATTTGAACTGATTAATGCGTCTGTTCAAAATAGTGTATGTGAACCATCTCTTTTTTTTAACAAAGTACCTCAGGTAAAGTGCTAAATCATAAGATAGGACACCCTCAAAGATGTCGTGACCAAGACAGGGGGGGCAAACCAGGCAGACAAACATCAAAGTGTTTTAAGGTATTAAATTCTGACCTGAACTTTATTCCATGAACATCCGCCACGCCTTCAGCTTGTAACTGATCCACTGCTGACTTGTAGCTTTCAGGGGTTCTTTCTGGTCCGCAAGAAATTGGGTCATCCCCCTGAAATTGAATTCGAGAAATGAGGCAGTATCTGCAGAAATATTTTGAAGAACTGAAATTTTCAGTAAAGCCACCAATGCAATGCGAGCCCAAGTTGTCTCCAGCAATGCAGTAGAGAGTCCCTTTAACAACATTTTCATCTGCCATTGCAATCCCATTCTCCTCCAGTAGTTTCAAGTCAGCCAGTAGCTCTGAAAAAACCTTGCCATGGCCAAATTCTTTAAAGTCCTTTTCTCTACACAGCAAAACCAGCTGCATGTGATCAACATTTGATCGAAAATGTGGGGGCAAATTTAATAGTGAGAAGTACACAGCCAAAATTTTGTGCTTCTTTTTTGCAGAACCCAAAGGGTTAACGACCTCAAATGCATCCTGGTATAGTATCAGCTTAAGGCAGTGCTTCTCAAATAGTGGGGCGCGGTGCTATTCCTGGGGGGGCGCGTGTGACCCTGGGGAACAGGCTTTTTTTTTGGCAGTACTAGAATAAAGTGTAATTGCGTGTTTACTACAGCAGGGGGCAGTGGCGCTCTCATTGTTACTTCTGTCACGTTTGCGACAGTGCAACATTTTACGACTTACAAGACAAGTTAGGATAGTCACGGTGGGGAGGGGGGGCGCGAATAGTTTTCTTCTTGCTAGGGGGGGGGCGTAACAGAAAATAATTGAGAAGCACTGGCTTAAGGCAAGATGCATTTTCTTGAAAAAAGGTATTTGATTTAAACACCTTACCATCATGGCAGTCACAGAGAACATCTGGTTTTGAAACAGAATTATCGTAAGGAGCTGCTGACATGAGCACTGATTGTAACATATTCTTCAGTGTGTTTAACACAGGAATGTAGTACGCAAATCTTTCTGTTCTGTTCTCATCTCTCCCTAGAAACACCTTTTTGGGCTCAACATATTTAAACATTTCTTTGAAACACTGTGCTCTAGAGTATGCTGTCCTCATTGGCCCTGTGTGACACGCTGAAAACAAATCACATTCCTTTACTGTATCACAGATTTTTACAATCTCTTCATCTGATACTGACAAATCTTTCAGAAGCAAGTTTAATCTGTTCAGTGTATATGTGTGTCCCATCTCATGTATGTTTTGAATCTCTTCAACGATGGTCTGAATAGTAGATGCTGGAATAAGAAGCTGGCCCATAAGTTTTATGTAAAATAAACACACATTTCTGAGGTACAAGTCACTGAAATTAGACGAGTCCCCAAAAGTGTTTTCAGCAGCCTCTGATACACTGGCAGTTTCGTGCACGGTAGGGATGTTTTGCTCATTTGTAGAAGGACTTTCTGAGTTTGTATCTCTGAATTGGCCACAAATCACATGTGCTGAACAATGTCGGTGTTTTCTGGACATATGAGAAGTAAATGAAGACTTCACAGTAAAAAGTGAGGTTTTGCATCCTCTCACTGGGCAGTTTATGGGGTGTCCCTTTGCTATGTGCTCCTTAAGGTGAGCAAGCAACTCCCTGACTCCGTCACACTGGCGCTCACAAAGTGCAACCGTGCACTTCAATGTAGCTTTAGCCATAGCATGATCCGGAGCAGTCAACGAGACTGCACTATGGTGGCGATAGAAGTGCGATTTTAATGCTGCATATCTAGAAAATACCTGCTTACAGTCAATTTCCACACACTTGAAAATACAACGGGGCTCATTGCGATGCAGTTTACAATGCAAAACATATGCTTTAAGAGACTGAACAGATTCTCCACAAACACAACAAGAATACATCTTACACGTCAAACAGGGAAATATCAACCATAAAACCTAACCTAAAAACCATATAAAACATCAACCTTACCGTAGTAAGATGCTGAAAATGAGCAAAATCCAAAATGAGAGTAGAGAAAGTTTCGACGTTGTGGTGCTGCTGCCGTAACCGTTCGTTGCTTCGTCCACTGGTAGCGGAGCCAAGTGCAAGGCGCTGATTGGACGCCTCGTCAAGATTCAAACAATCAGTTTGAATTCTGGCGCCCTTTCTTTCTTTTTAAAAATAAACAAAAACTCTGTAGGCCTATTTTATTTTGCTAAGTCCTTTTCACCTTTGGTGGTTATTGAACAGGTTTACTGCAAAATAATAAAAAAAAGGGAAAAAAAGAAAATCAAGTGCAAGTTTTTTCGATCTTTTTTTTTTAAACGACTTTTCACAATAATGGACCATCTATAAATGCAAACTTCAAGCCTACAACCTGTTTATTTCATATCGAATATCATATATATATATATATAAACAGATTAATTGGTGATTATGAAAATTATTCAAGATATTTGTAACTCTAAATACATTTAAAAGTGTAAAGGCTCAAATTATTCTAACTTTCTGTCTCTCTCTCTCAATTTGTTTTTCTCAGCAAATTTTAAAGATGCTGCAAATAACTGCACAAGACAGTTGTGGCTACATACACGCACAAGCATGTGCTGTCGCCCTCTCCGTGTCCACACTGCCACACTGGTAGGATAGAGTCTGCCGGAGCTTTGACACGACAGATCGTAGAACTTTCCGTGTGGTACCTGTGTTCTAATGTTAGCTAATATAGTAGCTCAAAGAGGCTTGAATAGTCAATTTTGGATAGGAACCCTCCTAACTAATTGAAATTACCGCAATTCCTTGCAGCAGCAACAAAATAATTACGCACCGTTCGGTCATTCACAACCAGACATAAGAAAGAAAATAATGTATTTAAACAGTCTGATGTAGACTGCAGCAGAGAGAGTACGCGATTATCAACATATAGCCTACGTGTTGATGTGATGTAAAAACTTTTATCATGAAGTGCGTTCTGTTGTTGACTGCCAAGCTAGAGTAAAAACTGTTTTTCTGACATCCAGCGTCCTGCAGATCATCATGAAGTTAGCGTTGAAGATTATTAATATATTTTTGCCAAAAACAGTAGAAGAAATGGACGGAGCCATCACGTAGAAATCAATGGAGGCAATTGAAGCCAATTTGAACCACTTCCCGTTAGTCAACTAACCCTTCTGCACAGGTTCAGGTGCATTGTTGCCAACTCCTCAGTTAGGAAAGTCGCTATTGGCTGCCCTGAAAGTCGCCAGATGACGTCACCTAATTTGTAGTTCGTAGTTTGTGCGGATGCGCTAATTCGTTTGTAGTTTTGAGGCTTTACCCACAAACTATGACGTCATTTTCAAATTGCAAACAGCCGGCCGCCGCTGTTTAAAATAAAGAGGTAAAGGACAGCTGTGCTTGCAGGCAACACTGTCTGCGGCTGCACCAGCGGCTCATGAAGTGAGGAAACACCAAAATGAACTCCCTGAAAAGTCGCTAGGTTTGTTGCTTGTCGCTTCTTGGAAAAAAGTCGCTAGAGGGGTCAGAAAAGTCGGCAAGTTGGCAACACTGCTCAGGGGACATAGATGTGATGAAGGAACGTAGTCTGACCGAGCATGTGACCGAGTCTGAGCCAATGGTTTGACCGAGTCTGACTCACGTAAGTCCTGTGCGTATGCTCATTACATAAATTAAGTCACGTTAGCATTGATTTCAGAAAAACGTTTATTAGTCAGCCGAAATGAATGGAATTCAATGGAAGGCTAGGTGGAGCTGGTCCAGTAGTTGGCCTCAGATCCCCCCATGCTGGCTTGAACCTCCGAAAGTTCGCATGCCCCCTTGATTTTAGCCATGACTTACTTACGCGGTCACATGGGTTTTATCCAAACGAACTAGGCTGGCCGGCCGATCCGGATTGTCGCCACAGGGGTCCGAAGACTCTTTGCGGTCAGACGAGGTTTTATCAACCGGGCCCAAGCCCAGAATCTAGGTGACGCAAGTGAAAAGCGCTCAAGTACAGTTTAGCTGGTGGCGCTAATGCTAATATCAGTGACCACTATGTACTTACGTTCCTGGTCATGTTTAGTTTGCTAACTTTACCCGCCCACAGCATGGATCATGCACTTTCGGTCAACCTGTTGATTCTTTCAGCAACAATTGATTTCTTTGCAATTAACGGAGAGTCAAGGTTTACAGGAGAGTAGGTCATGCCAGAAAGAGACGTGTGCGGTACTGTGTTTTATTATAAACACTTTGTAGTTTTACCACAGATCAAGTCTATAACATTCACTGTCGCATCATGACGTAGTCTAGTGCATGCAGTCGGATTCTCTGAACGCTGTGGTCGTCTTCTCCCCACTTCCTATGATTCCCCTTTAACATCTTTCCTTGACCTTGTGATGTTTTCCATCAAAATGGAGGAAGAGGTTAGGAAAGACTAAAAAGCATTGTTTGACTAATCTACCACATCCTATCATCTGGTGGCATGTCTCGAGCATCTGAATCTTATGCAGGCTTAAAGGTACGGCGGAGGCTGATTTACTTCCGGGTGGATCATCAAGACGATTGGTCCTCAATTGTCAATCATTCTGGAGAATTTTACTAATACTGTCGTACGTGCTCTTTCCAGTTTTCGCTTTCTGTGCATGCATACTTTCAAAAAGTATCTTTGAAGTGTCTGAGAAGAAGAGAAAGGCCTCAGAAAGGCGTTGTTTACTTGTGTGTCTATCGTGTAATATGTCTTGTCACCGTGGGATAGGGAAAACGTAATTTCGATGTCTTTGTGTGTCTCGGCATGTGAAGATGTTGACAATAAAGCAGACTCTGACTTTGAAAAAGAGAGAAACAAGACCAGAGTTGCGCATGCCCATTTTTTATAAAAGTGCACCGTAAAAAATGGCTGTGAAATCTACAGTTAATTACTATATATATATATATATATATATATATATATATATATATATATATATATATATATATATATATATATATATATATATATATATATATATATATATATTATATGATATATATATGATAGATATATATATATATATCATATGATATATATATATCATAATGAAATCAATAATTATCATATAAATATCATATAAAAATGATGACTTTAATAATCATTATGTCATAATGACTTACCATGGCATTATTTTTATTCCATTTTTTCCGTTTTCTTTTTCACTGGCGGGTATGGGGTGACATGGGCTGACATGAATTCATCCAATGAGGATCGAGTGTGTTCAACGGTCCTGCTTTGAATGGCCAATCACGTCAAAGTGAACGGGACAAATCGCAATCACAGCGCTTGCATCTCTGGCTCCGACAACAACTTTTCTCATAAGACCTTGTCTTGTATTGTGTGTTTTTTTGTTGTCTTTCTATGTGTTTGCGTCGTCTGTGTTCATTTGTTTCACTTTGGCTGCGAAAACGGCACCGAGAGAGCGCTGTTTTTCGATCGCGAGAGAGAGGGCAGACAGAGCTAGCTACTGGTAACGTTAACTGTTAGCTAGCTTGTGATAGCAGTAACTTTAACTGACCAGATTCTCTTTTTTTTAAACTTACTGAAGCCACAAAATGGTATATGACACATGTAGTACTTGCTGCGACAGTACGATGGTCGTTACTGTGTCGTTATTTTATATTTTTATGCTGCGCAAGAGAAGAGTATTTTCCCGCCTTTCTGTTTTTCAACACCTTCTCCGCCTCCGTATGCGTTTTCCTTCCGGAGGCAGCACCACCAAGCACACGTCGCGACGTCCAGAAACTCGGTAAGTAGGACTACTATCACTATAAGTAATAAAATCAAATAGTAATACACAAGTAGTAATCAGTTTGCTTGCCATCAGTTACTATATATGCTCCTTTTATCTGTTTTATGTACAGCTTGTAAGATATGTATGCTCCCTGCCCTGTTTTTACAGTCATTCATGTGAACCAGATCATTTATAAAATGGACTGCTGTGAAATATGATTTTTGTTATGTCTGACTTTAAGGAGAGACAATCCTGACTGCAAAAAAATGGATGCTGTCGATCGAGGGGAGGGTCATAATCCCACCTGCTGCTCACGTGGCTGACTTCACCACTGCCTTGGCTGGCCACTCTCTTCGCCTGTTACTATGTTTTCAACCTAGAGTATCAGGGGGAAACCTGCACAACTTTGGAGTTTATTCAGAGGTATTAACCGATAAAATTATATACCTAACTTTATTCCCACTGGCATTTCTATATCTCTCTGATAATTGCAATTGTCTCAACCTCTAACTCATTTCATATGTTTTTGGTTAGGATTAATCCTGACTCCACCAAGTGCAGTGCCAAGGAGCAGATGAGCCGGAAGACTGGGAGAGTGGTGAGGAGGAAGACTTGATACATGAACCCCCATGTGATCTCCTTCATCATGGAGTTCATGAAGGCTTCACTTCATGGAGGCTAACTGACTAGATACAGGTGAGGTTCAGATAACGGTCACAACTAATTTGCATATCAGCTGTTTCAATGCAGAGATTTATTTTCTCTCCGATTTAACTTGCGACATATTCAAATCGATTTTTAAGTCCCATGGGCTCACCACCTGTGGGAGGGGCCAAAGGGGTCGGGTGCATTGCAAGCTGGGCGGCGGCCAAAGGCAGGGACCTTGGCGGTCTGATCCCCGGCTGCAGAAGCTGGCTCTTGGGACATGGAATGTCACCTCTCTGGCTGGAAAGGAACCCGAGCTGGTGTGCGAGGCAGAAAAGTTCCGACTAGATATAGTCGGACTTGCCTCCACGCACAGTTTGGGTTCCGGTACAAGCCCTCTCGAGAGGGGCTGGACTCTCTTCCACTCTGGAGTTGCCCACGGTGAGAGGCGTCGAGCAGGTGTGGGTATACTTATTGCCCCCCGGCTGGGCGCCTGCACATTGGGGTTCACCCCGGTGAACGAGAGGGTAGCCTCCCTCCGCCTTCGGGTGGGGGGACGGGTCCTGACTGTTGTTTGTGTCTATGCACCAAACGGCAGTTCAGAGTACCCACCCTTTTTGGAGTCCCTGGAGGAGGTGCTGGAGAGCGCTCCTTCTGGGGACTCCATCGTTCTACTGGGTGACTTCAAAGCTCACGTGGGCAATGACAGTGAGACCTGGAAGGGCGTGATTGGGAGGAACGGCCCCCCCGATCTGAACCCGAGCGGTGTTCTATTATTGGACTTCTGTGCTCGACACGGATTTTCTATAATGAACACCATGTTTAAAACTAAGGGTGTCCATGTGTGCACTTGGCACCAGGACACCCTAGGCCGCAGTTCGATAATCGACTTTGTAGTCGTGTCATCGGATTTGCGGCCGCATGTTTTGGACACTCGGGCGAAGAGAGGGGCGGAGCTGTCAACTGATCACCACCTGGTGGTGGGTTGGCTCCGATGGTGGGGGAAGATGCCGGTCCGACCTGGCAGACCCAAACGTTCTGTGAGGGTCTGCTGGGAACGTCTGGCGGAATCCCCTGTCAGGAAGAGCTTCAATTCCCACCTCCGGCAGAACTTTTCCCACGTCCCGGGGGAGGCGGGGGACATTGAGTCCGAGTGGACCTTGTTCCGCGCCTCCATTGTTGAGGCGGCCGAGCGGAGCTGTGGCCGTAAGGTCATTGGTGCCTGTCGTGGCGGCAATCCCCGAACTCGCTGGTGGACACCGGCGGTAAGGGATGCCGTCAAGCTGAAGAAGGAGTCCTATCGGGCCGTTTTGGCCTGTGGGACTCCCGAGGCAGCTGACAGGTACCGGATGGCCAAGCGGAACGCGGCTTCGGCGGTTGCTGAGGCAAAAACCCGGGCGTGGGAGGAGTTTGGCGAGGCCATGGAAAATGACTTCCGGACGGCTTCGAGGAAATTCTGGTCCACCATCCGGCGTCTCAGGAGGGGGAAGCAGTGCAACGTCAACACTGTTTACAGTGGAGATGGCGTGCTGCTGACCTCGACTCGGGACGTCGTGTGTCGGTGGGGAGAATACTTCGAAGACCTCCTCAATTCCACCGACACGCCTTCCATTGTGGAGGCAGGGCCTGGGGACTCAGAGGCGGACTCTCCAATCTCTGGGGTTGAAGTCACTGAGGTAGTTAAAAAACTCCTCGGTGGCAAGGCCCAGGGGGTGGATGAGATCCGCCCGGATTTCTTAAGGGCTCTGGATGCTGTGGGGCTGTCATGGCTGACACGTCTCTACAGCATCGCGTGAACATCGGGGACAGTGCCTCTGGATTGGCAGACTGGGGTGGTGGTTCCCCTCTTTAAGAAGGGGGACCGGAGGGTGTGTTCCATTTACAGGGGAATTACACTCCTCAGCCTCCCTGGTAAGGTCTATTCAGGGGTGCTGGAGAGGAGGGTCCGTCGGGAGGTCGAACCTCGGATTCAGGAGGAACAGTGTGGCTTTCGTCCTGGCCGTGGAACAGTGGACCAGCTCTTCACCCTCAGCAGGATCCTCGAGGGTGCATGGGAGTTCGCCCAACCAGTCCACATGTGTTTTGTGGACTTGGAGAAGGCGTTCGACCGTGTCCCTAGGGAGGTCCTGTGGGGGGTGCTTCGGGAGTACGGGGTACCGAGCCAACTGATAAGGGCGGTTCGGTCCGTGTATCACCGATGCCAGAGTTTGGTCCGCATTTCCGGCAGTAAGTCGGATTCGTTCCCAGTGAGGGTTGGACTCCGCCAAGGCTGCCCTTTGTCACCGATTCTGTTTATAATTTTTATGGACAGAATTTCTAGGCGCAGCCGAGGCGTTGAGGGTGTCCGGTTTGGGGACCTCAGCATCGCGTATCTGCTTTTTGCAGACGACGTGGTGCTGTTGGCTTCTTCAGGCTGTGAGCTCCATCTCTCACTGGAGCGGTTTGCAGCCGAGTGCGAAGCGGTTGGGATGAGGGTCAGCACCTCCAAATCCGAGTCCATGGTCCTCGATCGGAAAAGGGTGGAATGCCCTCTCCGGATCGGGGATGAGATCCTGCCCCAAGTGGAGGAGTTTAAGTATCTTGGGGTCTTGTTCACGAGTGAGGGGAGGATGGAGCGCGAGATCGACAGGCGGATCGGTGCAGCGTCGGCAGTAATGCGGACTCTGTACCGGTCCGTCGTGGTAAAGAGAGAGCTGAGCCAAAAGGCAAAGCTCTCAATTTACCGGTTGATTTACGCTCCTACCCTCACCTATGGTCATGAGCTATGGGTCGTGACCGAAAGAACGAGATCCCGGATACGAGCGGCCGAAATGAGTTTTCTCCGCAGGATGTCCGGGCTCTCCCTTATAGAGATAGGGTGAGAAGTTCGGTCATCCGGGAGAGACTCGGAGTAGAGTCGCTACTCCTCCACGTTGATAGGAGCCAGATGAGGTGGCTCGGGCATCTCATCAGGATGCCTCCTGGACGCCTCCCTGGGGAGGTGTTCCGGGCATGTCCCACCGGTAGGAGACCCCGGGGACGACCCAGGACGCGCTGGAGAGATTATGTCTCTCAGCTGGCCTGGGAACGCCTTGGGATCCCCCGGGATGAGTTAGAGGAAGTGGCTGGGGAGAGGGAAGTCTGGGAGTCCCTCCTGAAGCTGCTGCCCCCGCGACCCGACCCCGGATAAGCGGAAGAAGATGGATGGATGGATGGATGGATGGATGGATGGATGGATGGATGGATTTTTAATCATCTCATGAGTAATCGTTACATCCCTACTAATAATATAACTCCAACCTTGCTAATTGCATGAGTGTTCCTGCAGCCAGTGACACACTTCCTATCAGGAACAAGTATCTTGACATGACAACGACATCACCATCATAATTCTTAATGTATTTTCTTCTTTAATTTCAGGGCTCCTGTTTTGTCCAAGCCCAAGGAAGTTTTGTCTAAAAGGTTTGGTAATGTGCTTTATGTTCCTGTTCACAAAAAAATAAATAACCCTGTTAACAAATTTCTTGTTGTCTGTAGTTAATTGAAATATTTTAGAATATGGGTCATTCTATTAATGATTAATATTAAATCACTGATTCAGCATTTAAATTGTACAGTGAGAAACTCAATTTACAATGATTACCTGGTACCTACTCTTACTGCATTGCCATATACAATACAGTTCATTTGTTTGTACAGTAAATAAACCAGTTATGTAAAGGCAACTGAAAGCGCGGTATTTCATTGATATTTATTCTGCAGTTAAGCAACTAATACTGTAAATGCAACTAAAATCACAGTTTTTAATTTTTTTAGTATAGTTAAAACATCTAACTAAATAAAACTGAAATCACAGTATTTAAATGTTATTTTGTATACAGTTAAACAACTAATACTGTAAACGCAACTGGAATCACAGTATTTAATTGTTATTTAGCATACAGTTAAAACATCTAATACTATAATTACAACTGAAATCACAGTATTTAATACCGTTAATGGAGAGGGCGATTCTTTCCTGAATTTCAAGAAAATCTTCCGCCTTACCTTTCATGTTAGGCATAATTAATAGATTGGTGTCAGTTCAGATGGCCCCAGGCATTATTCACCCCGCCTTAGGTCACCTCCGCTGGGTGAAAAGAGCAAGAATTCCAAATCTGAGAGAAATTAAAAAACGGATATTTCTGATGCATGTCCTGAGTTTTGTTGATATACAGCATAAGTCGAATCTTAGCTCAATATACATCATGAATAGACAAATAATTTGTATTTTCAAAGCTTTTAATCAATCAGACCTTATGGGTCAGTGAACCCAATTTCATAGAATAGTGCAAACATTGTGTTGGGAAAAAAAGGTGTTCAAAATAAACATCTTCTATAACACCACACCGCTTCTGATTTGTGAAACCTTGACTCTATTTGTGAAAATGTAAATCTGAGTTGGCTTCTCCATCGCAAGAGCAATTCCACATGGTTTTTGGTATCCAGACCACATTAGTCAAGATCCTGATCAAAAACTACAATACTTAAACTCAATTCAAATCTCAATTTAAATATTCTAGACTGCATGAAGATTAATTAAAACACAGTTTCTGAAAAATAATTTTATGACATTTTTGCAAATTAGGTTCACTTATGACATCTTTGGGATCCAGACCACATTTCACGAGAGAAAAAGAGAGAAAAATAAATAGATAAATAAATGCAAGAATTACAGTGATGGCTCATAAATGTAATACGGAATATTATTGTTAAATATATGGTGTTTAATACTTTTAACAGTGAGAAAAAGTACTCTTTACCAAAAATAAACGCAAGAATTACATTGATTGCTCGTATATGTGCATTACGGTATATTACTGTTAAATTTATGGTGTTTTATACTTTTAACAGTGAGAAA
Source organism: Syngnathus typhle (assembly GCF_033458585.1). Classification (NCBI taxonomy): domain Eukaryota; kingdom Metazoa; phylum Chordata; class Actinopteri; order Syngnathiformes; family Syngnathidae; genus Syngnathus; species Syngnathus typhle. The sequence continues at coordinate 12,811,848 of NC_083752.1, forward strand.
AAGTATTTTGTACATAGAATAAATGCAAAAATTTCATTGATTGCTCGTATACGGTGTGGGACGTGTTCTGTGAGGACTACGGGGACGACATCGACGGTCTCACCAGCTGTGTCACGGACTACATTAACTTTTGTGTAGACTCCACCATACCCACCAAAACAGTCAGAGTTTTTGCAAACAGCAAACCTTGGATCACCCCTGAGATCAAAGACCTGCTCAGGGACAAAAGGAGGGTCTTTAAATCGGGAGACAGGGACCTACTGAAAACGGTGCAGAGGGACTTGAGGAAGAAGATCAGGGAGGGGAAGAGCAACTACAGGAGGAGGATGGAAGACCAACTGCAGCGGGACAACGTCAGCGGGGTCTGGAGGAGCCTGAACACCATCTCAGGACGTAGCAACTCCAGACCTGCGCTGGACAGGGATCAGGAGTGGGTGAATGACCTGAACCGGTTCTTCAACCGTTTTGAACAAACATCCACTCCTCCCCCCACCCCGACTGGAGCCTCTTCTACTCCGAGGACTCTCACCTCAACCCCGCCCCCTGCTACACCCCCTCCAAGACCCCCCAGCCCATTCTCAACTCCACCGAACCCACCAAGCATCCCCCCCAAAGGAGCTGGTGGTGGACTTCCGCCGGCGCAAAGTCTCCCCCTCGTCGATGAACATCCAGGGAACGGACATAGAGATTGTGGACTCTTACAAGTTCCTGGGTGTTCACCTGAACAATAAACTGGACTGGGGCCCTATACAAGAAGGGCCAAAGCAGACTCCACCTGCTGCGCAGACTGAGGTCCTTCGGAGTGAGGGACGGCCTCCTGAGGACCTTCTATGACTCTGTAGTGGCGTCCGCCATTTTTTATGGGGTGGTCTGCTGGAGCAGCGGCATCACTGCAGCGGAGAGGAAGAGGCTGGACAAGGTGGTGAAGAAAGTCGACGCTGTCCTGGGCTGCAGTCTGGACCGGGTGGAGGCGGTGGGGGAGAGGAGGATGGTGGCTAAGCTGTCCTCCATCATGGACAATGTCTTCCACCCCCTTCATGAGACTGTCAGAGCCCTGGAGAGCTCCATCAGTGACCGGCTTCGTCACCCACGATGCACCACCGAGAGGCATCGCAGGTCCTTCCTCCCTGCTGCCATCAGACTGTACAACCAGGCCGATCACCGTAGCTAACGGACAAAATAACGTGCAATAACCATATGTGCAATCACACTATGTGCAATATCTGTCTACCTCACACTCTTTTACCTGCTTTCTTTGCACTGTTTTTTGCACTATTTTTTTTTATCTAATATTTTTTTTATCTCCACTGCATATTGTGTATTGTGTATTTTGTATACACTGTCCATATTTTTTTAATTATATATACCTTCTACTTCTTTAAAATCTTTTACCCCCTTCCCCGCATGCGTGTGTGTGTGTATATGTTAATGTGTACTGCTGCTAACATAGGAGTTTCCCCATTGAGGGAATAATAAAGGATTATCTTATCTTATCTTATATGTATATCACGGTAAATTATTTTTAAATGTATGGTGTTTTATCCTTTTAACAGTGAGAAAAAGTATTTTGTACATAGAATAAATGCAAGAATTACATTGATTGCTCCAATATGTATATTACGGTATATTATTGTTAAATTTTTGGTGTTTAATACTTTTAACAGTGAGAAAAAGTATTCTGTTCATAGAATAAATGCAAAGATGACTGTGATGGCTCGTATATGTATATTACGGTATATATTTTTTGATTTTATGGTGTTTATTACTTTTAACAGTGAGAAAAAGTATTCTTTACAAAAAACAAATACAAGAATTACAGTAATGGCTCGTATATGTATATTACGGTATATTATTGTCAAATTAATGGTGTTTAATACTTTTAACAGTGAGAAAAAGTATTTTGTACATAGAATAAATGCAAAAATTACTGTGGTGGCTCGTATATGTATAATACGGTATATTTTTGTTAGCGATACAATGTTTAGTACGTTTAACAGTGAGAAAAAGTATTTTGTACATAGAATAAATGCAAAAATTACTGTTGTGGCTCGTATATGTATAATACGGTATATTTTTGTTAGAAATACAATGTTTAGTACGTTTAACAGTGAGAAAAAGTATTTCGTACATAGAATAAATGCAAAAATTACTGTGGTGGCTCGTATATGTATAAAACGGTATATTATTGTTAGAGATACAATGTTTAGTACGTTTAACAGTGAAAAAAAGTTTCTTTCACAAAATATTTATGCAAAAATTACAGTGAGGGCTTGTATATATATTACGGTATATCTTTGATAGAAATACGGTGTTTGATACATTTAACAGTGAGTAAATAGATATTTTACAAAAAATAAATATAAAAATTACAGTGATGGCTTGTATATATATTACGGTATATTTTTGTTACAAACACGGTGTTAGTGTATTTTACAGTGGAGCAATGTATTTTCCCCCCCAAAAAACTGTCAAAAATACTGTTTTAACTGATGTATACATTTACATTGTTTCACTGTTACTTAAACTGAATTAAACCATTTACCGTTTTGCGGTCTTTTACTGTCACGGTTTAGCAGTTTTTCACCGTAAAATCTACTGACATTTTTTACAGTGTAAAGCACCCGAGAGCGTTTTTTTCGATGCCAACCTAACCAGAGTGACGGGAGCGGCACAATTCAGAAAAAGTGCTCAGCTCGCCGAGAAAATGCGATTTAAGCAATAAAATTAAAAATGCTTATAAAACATAAACCAAACGTTGGAGGTGGTCATTTCTTAATGCGCAGTAATAAACTCGGCACTCTAAAGCACCCGAGAGCGTTTTTTTCGATGCCAACCTAACCAGAGTGACGGGAGCGGCACAATTCAGAAAAAGTGCTCAGCTCGCCGAGAAAATGCGATTTAGGCAATAAAATTAAAAATGCTTATAAAACATAAACCAAACGTTGGAGGTGGTCATTTCTTAATGCGCAGTAATAAACTCGGCACTCTAAAGCACCCGAGAGCGTTTTTTTCGATGCCAACCTAACCAGAGTGACGGGAGCGGCACAATTCAGAAAAAGCGCTCAGCTCGCCGAGAAAATGCGATTTAAGCAATAAAATTAAAAATGCTTATAAAACATAAACCAAACGTTGGAGGTGGTCATTTCTTCATGCGCAGTGAATAACTCGGCACTCTAAAGCACCCGAGAGCGTTTTTTTCGATGCCAAGTGACGGGAGCGGCACAATTCAGAAAAAGTGCTCAGCTCGCCGAGAAAATGCGATTTAAGCAATAAAATTAAAAATGCTTATAAAACATAAACCAAACGTTGGAGGTGGTCATTTCTTAATGCGCAGTAATAAACTCGGCACTCTAAAGCACCCGAGAGCGTTTTTTTCGATGCCAACCTAACCAGAGTGACGGGAGCGGCACAATTCAGAAAAAGTGCTCAGCTCGCCGAGAAAATGCGATTTAAGCAATAAAATTAAAAATGCTTATAAAACATAAACCAAACGTTGGAGGTGGTCATTTCTTAATGCGCAGTAATAAACTGGGCACTCTAAAGCACCCGAGAGCGTTTTTTTCGATGCCAACCTAACCAGAGTGACGGGAGCGGCACAATTCAGAAAAAGCGCTCAGCTCGCCGAGAAAATGCGATTTAAGCAATAAAATTAAAAATGCTTATAAAACATAAACCAAACGTTGGAGGTGGTCATTTCTTCGTGTGCAGTGAATAACTCGGCACTCTAAAGCACCCGAGAGCGTTTTTTTCGATGCCAACCTAACCAGAGTGACGGGAGCGGCACAATTCAGAAAAAGCGCTCAGCTCGCCGAGAAAATGCGATTTAAGCAATAAAATTAAAAATGCTTATAAAACATAAACCAAACGTTGGAGGTGGTCATTTCTTCATGCGCAGTGATAAACTCGGCACTCTAAAGCACCCGAGAGCGTTTTTTTCGATGCCAACCTAACCAGAGTGACGGGAGCGGCACAATTCAGAAAAAGTGCTCAGCTCGCCGAGAAAATGCGATTTAAGCAATAAAATTAAAAATGCTTATAAAACATAAACCAAACGTTGGAGGTGGTCATTTCTTCATGCGCAGTGAATAACTCGGCACTCTAAAGCACCCGAGAGCGTTTTTTTCGATGCCAACCTAACCAGAGTGACGGGAGCGGCACAATTCAGAAAAAGTGCTCAGCTCGCCGAGAAAATGCGATTCAAGCAATAAAATTAAAAATGCTTATAAAACATAAACCAAACGTTGGAGGTGGTCATTTCTTCATGCGCAGTGATAAACTCGGCACTCTAAAGCACCCGAGAGCGTTTTTTTCGATGCCAACCTAACCAGAGTGACGGGAGCGGCACAATTCAGAAAAAGTGCTCAGCTCGCCGAGAAAATGCGATTTAAGCAATAAAATTAAAAATGCTTATAAAACATAAACCAAACGTTGGAGGTGGTCATTTCTTCATGCGCAGTGAATAACTCGGCACTCTAAAGCACCCGAGAGCGTTTTTTTCGATGCCAACCTAACCAGAGTGACGGGAGCGGCACAATTCAGAAAAAGTGCTCAGCTCGCCGAGAAAATGCGATTCAAGCAATAAAATTAAAAATGCTTATAAAACATAAACCAAACGTTGGAGGTGGTCATTTCTTAATGCGCAGTAATAAACTCGGCACTCTAGAGCACCCGAGAGCGTTTTTTTCGATGCCAACCTAACCAGAGTGACGGGAGCGGCACAATTCAGAAAAAGTGCTCAGCTCGCCGAGAAAATGCGATTTAAGCAATAAAATTAAAAATGCTTATAAAACATAAACCAAACGTTGGAGGTGGTCATTTCTTCATGCGCAGTGATAAACTCGGCACTCTAAAGCACCCGAGAGCGTTTTTTTCGATGCCAACCTAACCAGAGTGACGGGAGCGGCACAATTCAGAAAAAGCGCTCAGCTCGCCGAGAAAATGCGATTTAAGCAATAAAATTAAAAATGCTTATAAAACATAAACCAAACGTTGGAGGTGGTCATTTCTTCATGCGCAGTGAATAACTCGGCACTCTAAAGCACCCGAGAGCGTTTTTTTCGATGCCAAGTGACGGGAGCGGCACAATTCAGAAAAAGTGCTCAGCTCGCCGAGAAAATGCGATTTAAGCAATAAAATTAAAAATGCTTATAAAACATAAACCAAACGTTGGAGGTGGTCATTTCTTAATGCGCAGTAATAAACTCGGCACTCTAAAGCACCCGAGAGCGTTTTTTTCGATGCCAACCTAACCAGAGTGACGGGAGCGGCACAATTCAGAAAAAGTGCTCAGCTCGCCGAGAAAATGCGATTTAAGCAATAAAATTAAAAATGCTTATAAAACATAAACCAAACGTTGGAGGTGGTCATTTCTTAATGCGCAGTAATAAACTCGGCACTCTAAAGCACCCGAGAGCGTTTTTTTCGATGCCAACCTAACCAGAGTGACGGGAGCGGCACAATTCAGAAAAAGCGCTCAGCTCGCCGAGAAAATGCGATTTAAGCAATAAAATTAAAAATGCTTATAAAACATAAACCAAACGTTGGAGGTGGTCATTTCTTCGTGTGCAGTGAATAACTCGGCACTCTAAAGCACCCGAGAGCGTTTTTTTCGATGCCAACCTAACCAGAGTGACGGGAGCGGCACAATTCAGAAAAAGCGCTCAGCTCGCCGAGAAAATGCGATTTAAGCAATAAAATTAAAAATGCTTATAAAACATAAACCAAACGTTGGAGGTGGTCATTTCTTCATGCGCAGTGAATAACTCGGCACTCTAAAGCACCCGAGAGCGTTTTTTTCGATGCCAACCTAACCAGAGTGACGGGAGAGGCACAATTCAGAAAAAGCGCTCAGCTCGCCGAGAAAATGCGATTTAAGCAATAAAATTAAAAATGCTTATAAAACATAAACCAAACGTTGGAGGTGGTCATTTCTTCATGCGCAGTGATAAACTCGGCACTCTAAAGCACCCGAGAGCGTTTTTTTCGATGCCAACCTAACCAGAGTGACGGGAGCGGCACAATTCAGAAAAAGTGCTCAGCTCGCCGAGAAAATGCGATTTAAGCAATAAAATTAAAAATGCTTATAAAACATAAACCAAACGTTGGAGGTGGTCATTTCTTCATGCGCAGTGATAAACTCGGCACTCTAGAGCACCCGAGAGCGTTTTTTTCGATGCCAACCTAACCAGAGTGACGGGAGCGGCACAATTCAGAAAAAGCGCTCAGCTCGCCGAGAAAATGCGATTTAAGCAATAAAATTAAAAATGCTTATAAAACATAAACCAAACGTTGGAGGTCATTTCTTCATGCGCAGTGATAAACTCGGCACTCTAAAGCACCCGAGAGCGTTTTTTTCGATGCCAACCTAACCAGAGTGACGGGAGCGGCACAATTCAGAAAAAGTGCTCAGCTCGCCGAGAAAATGCGATTCAAGCAATAAAATTAAAAATGCTTATTAAACATAAACCAAACGTTGGAGGTGGTCATTTCTTCATGCGCAGTGAATAACTCGGCACTCTAAAGCACCCGAGAGCGTTTTTTTCGATGCCAACCTAACCAGAGTGACGGGAGCGGCACAATTCAGAAAAAGTGCTCAGCTCGCCGAGAAAATGCGATTTAAGCAATAAAATTAAAAATGCTTATAAAACATAAACCAAACGTTGGAGGTGGTCATTTCTTAATGCGCAGTAATAAACTCGGCACTCTAAAGCACCCGAGAGCGTTTTTTTCGATGCCTACCTAACCAGAGTGTCGGGAGCGGCACAATTCTGAAAAAGTGCTCAGCTCGCCGAGAAAATGCGATTTAAGCAATAAAATTAAAAATGCTTATTAAACATAAACCAAACGTTGGAGGTGGTCATTTCTTAATGCGCAGTGAATAACTCGGCACTCTAAAGCACCCGAGAGCGTTTTTTTCGATGCCAACCTAACCAGAGTGACGGGAGCGGCACAATTCAGAAAAAGCGCTCAGCTCGCCGAGAAAATGCGATTTAAGCAATAAAATTAAAAATGCTTATTAAACATAAACCAAACATTGGAGGTGGTCATTTCTTCATGCGCAGTGAATAACTCGGCACTCTAAAGCACCCGAGAGCGTTTTTTTCGATGCCAACCTAACCAGAGTGACGGGAGCGGCACAATTCAGAAAAAGCGCTCAGCTCGCCGAGAAAATGCGATTTAAGCAATAAAATTAAAAATGCTTATAAAACATAAACCAAACGTTGGAGGTGGTCATTTCTTCATGCGCAGTGATAAACTCGGCACTCTAAAGCACCCGAGAGCGTTTTTTTCGATGCCAACCTAACCAGAGTGACGGGAGCGGCACAATTCAGAAAAAGTGCTCAGCTCGCCGAGAAAATGCGATTCAAGCAATAAAATTAAAAATGCTTATAAAACATAAACCAAACGTTGGAGGTGGTCATTTCTTAATGCGCAGTAATAAACTCGGCACTCTAGAGCACCCGAGAGCGTTTTTTTTCGATGCCAACCTAACCAGAGTGACGGGAGCGGCACAATTCAGAAAAAGTGCTCAGCTCGCCGAGAAAATGCGATTTAAGCAATAAAATTAAAAATGCTTATAAAACATAAACCAAACGTTGGAGGTGGTCATTTCTTCATGCGCAGTGATAAACTCGGCACTCTAAAGCACCCGAGAGCGTTTTTTTCGATGCCAACCTAACCAGAGTGACGGGAGCGGCACAATTCAGAAAAAGCGCTCAGCTCGCCGAGAAAATGCGATTTAAGCAATAAAATTAAAAATGCTTATAAAACATAAACCAAACGTTGGAGGTGGTCATTTCTTCATGCGCAGTGATAAACTCGGCACTCTAAAGCACCCGAGAGCGTTTTTTTCGATGCCAACCTAACCAGAGTGACGGGAGCGGCACAATTCAGAAAAAGTGCTCAGCTCGCCGAGAAAATGCGATTCAAGCAATAAAATTAAAAATGCTTATTAAACATAAACCAAACGTTGGAGGTGGTCATTTCTTCATGCGCAGTGAATAACTCGGCACTCTAAAGCACCCGAGAGCGTTTTTTTCGATGCCAACCTAACCAGAGTTACGGGAGCGGCACAATTCAGAAAAAGCGCTCAGCTCGCCGAGAAAATGCGATTTAAGCAATAAAATTAAAAATGCTTATAAAACATAAACCTAACGTTGGAGGTGGTCATTTCCTAATGCGCAGTGATAAACTCGGCACTCTAAAGCACCCGAGAGCGTTTTTTTCGATGCCAACCTAACCAGAGTGACGGGAGCGGCACAATTCAGAAAAAGCGCTCAGCTCGCCGAGAAAATGCGATTTAAGCAATAAAATTAAAAATGCTTATAAAACATAAACCAAACGTTGGAGATGGTCATTTCTTCATGCGCAGTGATAAACTCGGCACTCTAAAGCACCCGAGAGCGTTTTTTTCGATGCCAACCTAACCAGAGTGACGGGAGCGGCACAATTCAGAAAAAGTGCTCAGCTCGCCGAGAAAATGCGATTTAAGCAATAAAATTAAAAATGCTTATAAAACATAAACCAAACGTTGGAGGTGGTCATTTCTTCATGCGCAGTGAATAACTCGGCACTCTAAAGCACCCGAGAGCGTTTTTTTCGATGCCAACCTAACCAGAGTGACGGGAGCGGCACAATTCAGAAAAAGTGCTCAGCTCGCCGAAAAAATGCGATTTAAGCAATAAAATTAAAAATGCTTATAAAACATAAACCAAACGTTGGAGGTGGTCATTTCTTAATGCGCAGTAATAAACTCGGCACTCTAAAGCACCCGTGAGCGTTTTTTTCGATGCCAACCTAACCAGAGTGACGGGAGCGGCACAATTCAGAAAAAGTGCTCAGCTCGCCGAGAAAATGCGATTTAAGCAATAAAATTAAAAATGCTTATAAAACATAAACCAAACGTTGGAGGTGTTTATTTCTTCATGCGCAGTGATAAAGTCGGCACTCTAAAGCACCCGAGAGCGTTTTTTTCGATGCCAACCTAACCAGAGTGACGGGAGCGGCACAATTCAGAAAAAGTGCTCAGCTCGCCGAGAAAATGCGATTTAAGCAATAAAATTAAAAATGCTTATTAAACATAAACCAAACGTTGGAGGTTGTCATTTCTTCATGCGCAGTGATAAACTCGGCACTCTAAAGCACCCGAGAGCGTTTTTTTCGATGCCAACCTAACCAGAGTGACGTGAGCGGCACAATTCAGAAAAAGTGCTCAGCTCGCCGAGAAAATGCGATTTAAGCAATAAAATTAAAAATGCTCATAAAACATAAACCAAACGTTGGAGGTGGTCATTTCTTCATGCGCAGTGATAAACTCGGCACTCTAAAGCACCCGAGAGCGTTTTTTTCGATGCCAACCTAACCAGAGTGACGGGAGCGGCACAATTCAGAAAAAGTGCTCAGCTCGCCGAGAAAATGCAATTTAGGCAATAAAATTAAAAATGCTTATAAAACATAAACCAAACGTTGGAGGTGGTCATTTCTTAATGCGCAGTAATAAACTCGGCACTCTAAAGCACCCGAGAGCGTTTTTTTCGATGCCAACCTAACCAGAGTGACGGGAGCGGCACAATTCAGAAAAAGCGCTCAGCTCGCCGAGAAAATGCGATTTAAGCAATAAAATTAAAAATGCTTATAAAACATAAACCAAACGTTGGAGGTGGTCATTTCTTCATGCGCAGTGAATAACTCGGCACTCTAAAGCACCCGAGAGCGTTTTTTTCGATGCCAAGTGACGGGAGCGGCACAATTCAGAAAAAGTGCTCAGCTCGCCGAGAAAATGCGATTTAAGCAATAAAATTAAAAATGCTTATAAAACATAAACCAAACGTTGGAGGTGGTCATTTCTTAATGCGCAGTAATAAACTCGGCACTCTAAAGCACCCGAGAGCGTTTTTTTCGATGCCAACCTAACCAGAGTGACGGGAGCGGCACAATTCAGAAAAAGTGCTCAGCTCGCCGAGAAAATGCGATTTAAGCAATAAAATTAAAAATGCTTATAAAACATAAACCAAACGTTGGAGGTGGTCATTTCTTAATGCGCAGTAATAAACTCGGCACTCTAAAGCACCCGAGAGCGTTTTTTTCGATGCCAACCTAACCAGAGTGACGGGAGCGGCACAGCTCGCCGAGAAAATGCGATTTAAGCAATAAAATTAAAAATGCTTATAAAACATAAACCAAACGTTGGAGGTGGTCATTTCTTAATGCGCAGTAATAAACTCGGCACTCTAAAGCACCCGTGAGCGTTTTTTTCGATGCCAACCTAACCAGAGTGACGGGAGCGGCACAATTCAGAAAAAGCGCTCAGCTCGCCGAGAAAATGCGATTTAAGCAATAAAATTAAAAATGCTTATAAAACATAAACCAAACGTTGGAGGTGGTCATTTCTTAATGCGCAGTAATAAACTCGGCACTCTAAAGCACCCGAGAGCGTTTTTTTCGATGCCAACCTAACCAGAGTGACGGGAGCGGCACAATTCAGAAAAAGCGCTCAGCTCGCCGAGAAAATGCGATTTAAGCAATAAAATTAAAAATGCTTATAAAACATAAACCAAACGTTGGAGGTGGTCATTTCTTCGTGCGCAGTGAATAACTCGGCACTCTAAAGCACCCGATAGCGTTTTTTTCGATGCCAACCTAACCAGAGTGACGGGAGCGGCACAATTCAGAAAAAGTGCTCAGCTCGCCGAGAAAATGCGATTTAAGCAATAAAATTAAAAATGCTTATAAAACATAAACCAAACGTTGGAGGTGGTCATTTCTTCATGCGCAGTGATAAACTCGGCACTCTAAAGCACCCGAGAGCGTTTTTTTCGATGCCAACCTAACCAGAGTGACGGGAGCGGCACAATTCAGAAAAAGTGCTCAGCTCGCCGAGAAAATGCGATTTAAGCAATAAAATTAAAAATGCTTATTAAACATAAACCAAACGTTGGAGGTTGTCATTTCTTCATGCGCAGTGATAAACTCGGCACTCTAAAGCACCCAAGAGCGTTTTTTTCGATGCCAACCTAACCAGAGTGACGTGAGCGGCACAATTCAGAAAAAGTGCTCAGCTCGCCGAGAAAATGCGATTTAAGCAATAAAATTAAAAATGCTCATAAAACATAAACCAAACGTTGGAGGTGGTCATTTCTTCATGCGCAGTGATAAACTCGGCACTCTAAAGCACCCGAGAGCGTTTTTTTCGATGCCAACCTAACCAGAGTGACGGGAGCGGCACAATTCAGAAAAAGTGCTCAGCTCGCCGAGAAAATGCGATTCAAGCAATAAAATTAAAAATGCTTATTAAACATAAACCAAACGTTGGAGGTGGTCATTTCTTCATGCGCAGTGAATAACTCGGCACTCTAAAGCACCCGAGAGCGTTTTTTTCGATGCCAACCTAACCAGAGTGACGGGAGCGGCACAATTCAGAAAAAGTGCTCAGCTCGCCGAGAAAATGCGATTTAAGCAATAAAATTAAAAATGCTTATAAAACATAAACCAAACGTTGGAGGTGGTCATTTCTTAATGCGCAGTAATAAACTCGGCACTCTAAAGCACCCGAGAGCGTTTTTTTCGATGCCAACCTAACCAGAGTGACGGGAGCGGCACAATTCAGAAAAAGCGCTCAGCTCGCCGAGAAAATGCGATTTAAGCAATAAAATTAAAAATGCTTATAAAACATAAACCAAACGTTGGAGGTGGTCATTTCTTCATGCGCAGTGATAAACTCGGCACTCTAAAGCACCCGAGAGCGTTTTTTTCGATGCCAACCTAACCAGAGTGACGGGAGCGGCACAATTCAGAAAAAGTGCTCAGCTCGCCGAGAAAATGCGATTCAAGCAATAAAATTAAAAATGCTTATTAAACATAAACCAAACGTTGGAGGTGGTCATTTCTTCATGCGCAGTGAATAACTCGGCACTCTAAAGCACCCGAGAGCGTTTTTTTCGATGCCAACCTAACCAGAGTGACGGGAGCGGCACAATTCAGAAAAAGTGCTCAGCTCGCCGAGAAAATGCAATTTAAGCAATAAAATTAAAAATGCTTATAAAACATAAACCAAACGTTGGAGGTGGTCATTTCTTAATGCGCAGTAATAAACTCGGCACTCTAAAGCACCCGAGAGCGTTTTTTTCGATGCCTACCTACAGAGTGACGGGAGCGGCACAATTCAGAAAAAGTGCTCAGCTCGCCGAGAAAATGCGATTTAAGCAATAAAATTAAAAATGCTTATTAAACATAAACCAAACGTTGGAGGTGGTCATTTCTTAATGCGCAGTGAATAACTCGGCACTCTAAAGCACCCGAGAGCGTTTTTTTCGATGCCAACCTAACCAGAGTGACGGGAGCGGCACAATTCAGAAAAAGCGCTCAGCTCGCCGAGAAAATGCGATTTAAGCAATAAAATTAAAAATGCTTATTAAACATAAACCAAACATTGGAGGTGGTCATTTCTTCATGCGCAGTGAATAACTCGGCACTCTAAAGCACCCGAGAGCGTTTTTTTCGATGCCAACCTAACCAGAGTGACGGGAGCGGCACAATTCAGAAAAAGCGCTCAGCTCGCCGAGAAAATGCGATTTAAGCAATAAAATTAAAAATGCTCATAAAACATAAACCAAACGTTGGAGGTGGTCATTTCTTCATGCGCAGTGATAAACTCGGCACTCTAAAGCACCCGAGAGCGTTTTTTTCGATGCCAACCTAACCAGAGTGACGGGAGCGGCACAATTCAGAAAAAGTGCTCAGCTCGCCGAGAAAATGCGATTTAAGCAATAAAATTAAAAATGCTTATAAAACATAAACCAAAGGTTGGAGGTGGTCATTTCTTCATGCGCAGTGAATAACTCGGCACTCTAAAGCACCCGAGAGCGTTTTTTTCGATGCCAACCTAACCAGAGTGACGGGAGCGGCACAATTCAGAAAAAGTGCTCAGCTCGCCGAGAAAATGCGATTTAAGCAATAAAATTAAAAATGCTTATAAAACATAAACCAAACGTTGGAGGTGGTCATTTCTTAATGCGCAGTAATAAACTCGGCACTCTAAAGCACCCGAGAGGGTTTTTTTCGATGCCAACCTAACCAGAGTGACGGGAGCGGCACAATTCAGAAAAAGTGCTCAGCTCGCCGAGAAAATGCGATTTAAGCAAAAAAATTAAAAATGCTTATAAAACATAAACCAAACGTTGGAAGTGGTCATTTCTTCATGCGCAATGATAAACTCGGCACTCTAAAGCACCCGAGAGCGTTTTTTTCGATGCCAACCTAACCAGAGTTACGGGAGCGGCACAATTCAGAAAAAGCGCTCAGCTCGCCGAGAAAATGCGATTTAAGCAATAAAATTAAAAATGCTTATAAAACATAAACCAAACGTTGGAGCGGTCATTTCTTCATGCGCAGTGATAAAGTCGGCACTCTAAAGCACCCGAGAGCGTTTTTTTCGATGCCAACCTAACCAGAGTGACGGGAGCGGCACAATTCAGAAAAAGTGCTCAGCTCGCCGAGAAAATGCGATTTAAGCAATAAAATTAAAAATGCTTATTAAACATAAACCAAACGTTGGAGGTTGTCATTTCTTCATGCGCAGTGATAAACTCGGCACTCTAAAGCACCCGAGAGCGTTTTTTTCGATGCCAACCTAACCAGAGTGACGTGAGCGGCACAATTCAGAAAAAGTGCTCAGCTCGCCGAGAAAATGCGATTTAAGCAATAAAATTTAAAATGCTCATAAAACATAAACCAAACGTTGGAGGTGGTCATTTCTTCATGCGCAGTGATAAACTCGGCACTCTAAAGCACCCGAGAGCGTTTTTTTCGATGCCAACCTAACCAGAGTGACGGGAGCGGCACAATTCAGAAAAAGTGCTCAGCTCGCCGAGAAAATGCAATTTAGGCAATAAAATTAAAAATGCTTATAAAACATAAACCAAACGTTGGAGGTGGTCATTTCTTAATGCGCAGTAATAAACTCGGCACTCTAAAGCACCCGAGAGCGTTTTTTTCGATGCCAACCTAACCAGAGTGACGGGAGCGGCACAATTCAGAAAAAGCGCTCAGCTCGCCGAGAAAATGCGATTTAAGCAATAAAATTAAAAATGCTTATAAAACATAAACCAAACGTTGGAGGTGGTCATTTCTTCATGCGCAGTGAATAACTCGGCACTCTAAAGCACCCGAGAGCGTTTTTTTCGATGCCAAGTGACGGGAGCGGCACAATTCAGAAAAAGTGCTCAGCTCGCCGAGAAAATGCGATTTAAGCAATAAAATTAAAAATGCTTATAAAACATAAACCAAACGTTGGAGGTGGTCATTTCTTAATGCGCAGTGATAAACTCGGCACTCTAAAGCACCCGAGAGCGTTTTTTTCGATGCCAACCTAACCAGAGTTACGGGAGCGGCACAATTCAGAAAAAGCGCTCAGCTCGCCGAGAAAATGCGATTTAAGCAATAAAATTAAAAATGCTTATAAAACATAAACCAAACGTTGGAGGTGGTCATTTCTTCATGCGCAGTGAATAATTCGGCACTCTAAAGCACCCGAGAGCGTTTTTTTCGATGCCAACCTAACCAGAGTGACGGGAGCGGCACAATTCAGAAAAAGTGCTCAGCTCGCCGAGAAAATGCGATTTAAGCAATAAAATAAAAAATGCTTATAAAACATAAACCAAACGTTGGAGGTGGTCATTTCTTAATGCGCAGTAATAAACTCGGCACTCTAAAGCACCCGTGAGCGTTTTTTTCGATGCCAACCTAACCAGAGTGACGGGAGCGGCACAATTCAGAAAAAGTGCTCAGCTCGCCGAGAAAATGCGATTTAAGCAATAAAATTAAAAATGCTTATAAAACATAAACCAAACGTTGGAGGTGGTCATTTCTTAATGCGCAGTAATAAACTCGGCACTCTAAAGCACCCGAGAGCGTTTTTTTCGATGCCAACCTAACCAGAGTGACGGGAGCGGCACAATTCAGAAAAAGCGCTCAGCTCGCCGAGAAAATGCGATTTAAGCAATAAAATTAAAAATGCTTATAAAACATAAACCAAACGTTGGAGGTGGTCATTTCTTAATGCGCAGTAATAAACTCGGCACTCTAAAGCACCCGAGAGCGTTTTTTTCGATGCCAACCTAACCAGAGTGACGGGAGCGGCACAATTCAGAAAAAGTGCTCAGCTCGCCGAGAAAATGCGATTTAAGCAATAAAATTAAAAATGCTTATTAAACATAAACCAAACGTTGGAGGTGGTCATTTCTTCATGCGCAGTGATAAACTCGGCACTCTAGAGCACCCGAGAGCGTTTTTTTCGATGCCAACCTAACCAGAGTGACGGGAGCGGCACAATTCAGAAAAAGCGCTCAGCTCGCCGAGAAAATGCGATTTAAGCAATAAAATTAAAAATGCTTATAAAACATAAACCAAACGTTGGAGGTGGTCATTTCTTCATGCGCAGTGATAAACTCGGCACTCTAAAGCACCCGAGAGCGTTTTTTTCGATGCCAACCTAACCAGAGTGACAGGAGCGGCACAATTCAGAAAAAGTGCTCAGCTCGCCGAGAAAAGGCGATTCAAGCAATAAAATTAAAAATGCTTATTAAACATAAACCAAACGTTGGAGGTGGTCATTTCTTCATGCGCAGTGAATAACTCGGCACTCTAAAGCACCCGAGAGCGTTTTTTTCGATGCCAACCTAACCAGAGTGACGGGAGCGGCACAATTCAGAAAAAGTGCTCAGCTCGCCGAGAAAATGCAATTTAAGCAATAAAATTAAAAATGCTTATAAAACATAAACCAAACGTTGGAGGTGGTCATTTCTTAATGCGCAGTAATAAACTCGGCACTCTAAAGCACCCGAGAGCGTTTTTTTCGATGCCTACCTACAGAGTGACGGGAGCGGCACAATTCAGAAAAAGTGCTCAGCTCGCCGAGAAAATGCGATTTAAGCAATAAAAATAAAAATGCTTATTAAACATAAACCAAACGTTGGAGGTGGTCATTTCTTAATGCGCAGTGAATAACTCGGCACTCTAAAGCACCCGAGAGCGTTTTTTTCGATGCCAACCTAACCAGAGTGACGGGAGCGGCACAATTCAGAAAAAGCGCTCAGCTCGCCGAGAAAATGCGATTTAAGCAATAAAATTAAAAATGCTTATTAAACATAAACCAAACATTGGAGGTGGTCATTTCTTCATGCGCAGTGAATAACTCGGCACTCTAAAGCACCCGAGAGCGTTTTTTTCGATGCCAACCTAACCAGAGTGACGGGAGCGGCACAATTCAGAAAAAGCGCTCAGCTCGCCGAGAAAATGCGATTTAAGCAATAAAATTAAAAATGCTTATAAAACATAAACCAAACGTTGGAGGTGGTCATTTCTTAATGCGCAGTAATAAACTCGGCACTCTAAAGCACCCGAGAGCGTTTTTTTTTATGCCAACCTAACCAGAGTGACGGGAGCGGCACAATTCAGAAAAAGTGCTCAGCTCGCCGAGAAAATGGGATTTAAGCAATAAAATTAAAAATGCTTATTAAACATAAACCAAACGTTGGAGGTTGTCATTTCTTCATGCGCAGTGAATAACTCGGCACTCTAAAGCACCCGAGAGCGTTTTTTTCGATGCCAACCTAACCAGAGTGACGGGAGCGGCACAATTCAGAAAAAGCGCTCAGCTCGCCGAGAAAATGCGATTTAAGCAATAAAATTAAAAATGCTTATTAAACATAAACCAAACGTTGGAGGTGGTCATTTCTTCATGCGCAGTGAATAACTCGGCACTCTAAAGCACCCGAGAGCGTTTTTTTCGATGCCAACCTAACCAGAGTGACGGGACAGGCACAATTCAGAAAAAGCGCTCAGCTCGCCGAGAAAATGCGATTTAAGCAATAAAATTAAAAATGCTTATAAAACATAAACCAAACGTTGGAGGTGGTCATTTCTTCATGCGCAGTGATAAACTCGGCACTCTAAAGCACCCGAGAGCGTTTTTTTCGATGCCAACCTAACCAGAGTGACGGGAGCGGCACAATTCAGAAAAAGTGCTCAGCTCGCCGAGAAAATGCGATTTAAGCAATAAAATTAAAAATGCTTATAAAACATAAACCAAACGTTGGAGGTGGTCATTTCTTCATGCGCAGTGATAAACTCGGCACTCTAAAGCACCCGAGAGCGTTTTTTTTTATGCCAACCTAACCAGAGTGACGGGAGCGGCACAATTCAGAAAAAGCGCTCAGCTCGCCGAGAAAATGATTTAAGCAATAAAATTAAAAATGCTTATAAAACATAAACCAAACGTTGGAGGTGGTCATTTCTTCATGCGCAGTGATAAACTCGGCACTCTAAAGCACCCGAGAGCGTTTTTTTCGATGCCAACCTAACCAGAGTGACGGGAGCGGCACAATTCAGAAAAAGTGCTCAGCTCGCCGAGAAAATGCGATTCAAGCAATAAAATTAAAAATGCTTATTAAACATAAACCAAACGTTGGAGGTGGTCATTTCTTCATGCGCAGTGAATAACTCGGCACTCTAAAGCACCCGAGAGCGTTTTTTTCGATGCCAACCTAACCAGAGTGACGGGAGCGGCACAATTCAGAAAAAGTGCTCAGCTCGCCGAGAAAATGCGATTTAAGCAATAAAATTAAAAATGCTTATAAAACATAAACCAAACGTTGGAGGTGGTCATTTCTTAATGCGCAGTAATAAACTCGGCACTCTAAAGCACCCGAGAGCGGTTTTTTCGATGCCAACCTAACCAGAGTGACGGGAGCGGCACAATTCAGAAAAAGTGCTCAGCTCGCCGAGAAAATGCGATTTAAGCAATAAAATTAAAAATGCTTATAAAACATAAACCAAACGTTGGAGGTGGTCATTTCTTAATGCGCAGTAATAAACTCGGCACTCTAAAGCACCCGAGAGCGTTTTTTTCGATGCCAACCTAACCAGAGTGACGGGAGCGGCACAATTCAGAAAAAGTGCTCAGCTCGCCGAGAAAATGCGATTTAAGCAATAAAATTAAAAATGCTTATAAAACATAAACCAAACGTTGGAGGTGGTCATTTCTTAATGCGCAGTAATAAACTCGGCACTCTAAAGCACCCGAGAGCGTTTTTTTCGATGCCAACCTAACCAGAGTGACGGGAGCGGCACAATTCAGAAAAAGCGCACAGCTCCCCGAGAAAATGCGATTTAAGCAATAAAATTAAAAATGCTTATAAAACATAAACCAAACGTTGGAGGTGGTCATTTCCTAATGCGCAGTAATAAACTCGGCACTCTAAAGCACCCGAGAGCGTTTTTTTCGATGCCAACCTAACTAGAGTGACGACAGCGGCACAATTCAGAAAAAGTGCTCAGCTCGCCGAGAAAATGCGATTTAAGCAATAAAATTAAAAATGCTTATTAAACATAAACCAAACGTTGGAGGTGGTCATTTCTTCATGCGCAGTGAATAACTCGGCACTCTAAAGCACCCGAGAGCGTTTTTTTTCGATGCCAACCTAACCAGAGTGACGGGAGCGGCACAATTCAGAAAAAGCGCTCAGCTCGCCGAGAAAATGCGATTTAAGCAATAAAATTAAAAATGCTTATTAAACATAAACCAAACATTGGAGGTGGTCATTTCTTCATGCGCAGTGAATAACTCGGCACTCTAAAGCACCCGAGAGCGTTTTTTTTCGATGCCAACCTAACCAGAGTGACGGGAGCGGCACAATTCAGAAAAAGTGCTCAGCTCGCCGAGAAAATGCGATTTAAGCAATAAAATTAAAAATGCTTATAAAACATAAACCAAACGTTGGAAGTGGTCATTTCTTCATGCGCAGTGATAAACTCGGCACTCTAAAGCACCCGAGAGCGTTTTTTTCGATGCCAACCTAACCAGAGTTACGGGAGCGGCACAATTCAGAAAAAGCGCTCAGCTCGCCGAGAAAATGCGATTTAAGCAATAAAATTAAAAATGCTTATAAAACATAAACCAAACGTTGGAGGTGGTCATTTCTTCATGCGCAGTGATAAACTCGGCACTCTAAAGCACCCGAGAGCGTTTTTTTCGATGCCAACCTAACCAGAGTGACGGGAGCGGCACAATTCAGAAAAAGCGCTCAGCTCGCCGAGAAAATGCGATTTAAGCAATAAAATTAAAAATGCTTATAAAACATAAACCAAACGTTGGAGGTGGTCATTTCTTCATGCGCAGTGATAAACTCGGCACTCTAAAGCACCCGAGAGCGTTTTTTTCGATGCCAACCTAACCAGAGTGACGGGAGCGGCACAATTCAGAAAAAGTGCTCAGCTCGCCGAGAAAATGCGATTTAAGCAATAAAATTAAAAATGCTTATAAAACATAAACCAAACGTTGGAGGTGGTCATTTCTTAATGCGCAGTAATAAACTCGGCACTCTAAAGCACCCGAGAGCGTTTTTTTCGATGCCAACCTAACCAGAGTGACGGGAGCGGCACAATTCAGAAAAAGTGCTCAGCTCGCCGAGAAAATGCGATTTAAGCAATAAAATTAAAAATGCTTATAAAACATAAACCAAACGTTGGAGGTGGTCATTTCTTAATGCGCAGTAATAAACTCGGCACTCTAAAGCACCCGAGAGCGTTTTTTTCGATGCCAACCTAACCAGAGTGACGGGAGCGGCACAATTCAGAAAAAGCGCTCAGCTCGCCGAGAAAATGCGATTTAAGCAATAAAATTAAAAATGCTTATAAAACATAAACCAAACGTTGGAGGTGGTCATTTCTTCGTGCGCAGTGAATAACTCGGCACTCTAAAGCACCCGAGAGCGTTTTTTTCGATGCCAACCTAACCAGAGTGACGGGAGCGGCACAATTCAGAAAAAGTGCTCAGATCGCCGAGAAAATGCGATTTAAGCAATAAAATTAAAAATGCTTATAAAACTTAAACCAAACGTTGGAGGTGGTCATTTCTTAATGCGCAGTAATAAACTCGGCACTCTAAAGCACCCGAGAGCGTTTTTTTCGATGCCAACCTAACCAGAGTGACGGGAGCGGCACAATTCAGAAAAAGTGCTCAGCTCGCCGAGAAAATGCGATTTAAGCAATAAAATTAAAAATGCTTATTAAACATAAACCAAACGTTGGAGTTGGTCATTTCTTCATGCGCAGTGAATAACTCGGCACTCTAAAGCACCCGAGAGCGTTTTTTTCGATGCCAACCTAACCAGAGTGACGGGAGCGGCACAATTCAGAAAAAGCGCTCAGCTCGCCGAGAAAATGCGATTTAAGCAATAAAATTAAAAATGCTTATAAAACATAAACCAAACGTTGGAGGTGGTCATTTCTTAATGCGCAGTAATAAACTCGGCACTCTAAAGCACCCGAGAGCGTTTTTTTCGATGCCAACCTAACCAGAGTGACGGGAGCGGCACAATTCAGAAAAAGTGCTCAGCTCGCCGAGAAAATGCGATTTAAGCAATAAAATTAAAAATGCTTATTAAACATAAACCAAACGTTGGAGGTGGTCATTTCTTCATGCGCAGTGAATAACTCGGCACTCTAAAGCACCCGATAGCGTTTTTTTCGATGCCAACCTAACCAGAGTGACGGGAGCGGCACAATTCAGAAAAAGTGCTCAGCTCGCCGAGAAAATGCGATTTAAGCAATAAAATTAAAAATGCTTATAAAACATAAACCAAACGTTGGAGGTGGTCATTTCTTAATGCGCAGTAATAAACTCGGCACTCTAAAGCACCCGAGAGCGTTTTTTTCGATGCCAACCTAACCAGAGTGACGGGAGCGGCACAATTCAGAAAAAGTGCTCAGCTCGCCGAGAAAATGCGATTTAAGCAATAAAATTAAAAATGCTTATAAAACA
Source organism: Syngnathus typhle (assembly GCF_033458585.1). NCBI lineage: Eukaryota > Metazoa > Chordata > Actinopteri > Syngnathiformes > Syngnathidae > Syngnathus > Syngnathus typhle. The sequence goes on from NC_083752.1 coordinate 12,832,666, forward strand.
TAAACCAAACGTTGGAGGTGGTCATTTCTTAATGCGCAGTAATAAACTCGGCACTCTAAAGCACCCGAGAGCGTTTTTTTCGATGCCAACCTAACCAGAGTGACGGGAGCGGCACAATTCAGAAAAAGCGCTCAGCTCGCCGAGAAAATGCGATTTAAGCAATAAAATTAAAAATGCTTATAAAACATAAACCAAACGTTGGAGGTGGTCATTTCTTCGTGCGCAGTGAATAACTCGGCACTCTAAAGCACCCGAGAGCGTTTTTTTCGATGCCAACCTAACCAGAGTGACGGGAGCGGCACAATTCAGAAAAAGTGCTCAGCTCGCCGAGAAAATGTGATTTAAGCAATAAAATTAAAAATGCTTATAAAACATAAACCAAACGTTGGAGGTGGTCATTTCTTAATGCGCAGTAATAAACTCGGCACTCTAAAGCACCCGAGAGCGTTTTTTTCGATGCCAACCTAACCAGAGTGACGGGAGCGGCACAATTCAGAAAAAGTGCTCAGCTCGCCGAGAAAATGCGATTTAAGCAATAAAATTAAAAATGCTTATTAAACATAAACCAAACGTTGGAGGTGGTCATTTCTTCATGCGCAGTGAATAACTCGGCACTCTAAAGCACCCGAGAGCGTTTTTTTCGATGCCAACCTAACCAGAGTGACAGGAGCGGCACAATTCAGAAAAAGCGCTCAGCTCGCCGAGAAAATGCGATTTAAGCAATAAAATTAAAAATGCTTATTAAACATAAACCAAACGTTGGAGGTGGTCATTTCTTCATGCGCAGTGATAAACTCGGCACTCTAAAGCACCCGAGAGCGTTTTTTTCGATGCCAACCTAACCAGAGTGACGGGAGCGGCACAATTCAGAAAAAGCGCTCAGCTCGCCGAGAAAATGCGATTTAAGCAATAAAATTAAAAATGCTTATAAAACATAAACCAAACGTTGGAGGTGGTCATTTCTTCATGCGCAGTGATAAACTCGGCACTCTAAAGCACCCGAGAGCGTTTTTTTCGATGCCAACCTAACCAGAGTGACGGGAGCGGCACAATTCAGAAAAAGTGCTCAGCTCGCCGAGAAAATGCGATTTAAGCAATAAAATTAAAAATGCTTATAAAACATAAACCAAACGTTGGAGGTGGTCATTTCTTCATGCGCAGTGAATAACTCGGCACTCTAAAGCACCCGAGAGCGTTTTTTTCGATGCCAACCTAACCAGAGTGACGGGAGCGGCACAATTCAGAAAAAGTGCTCAGCTCGCCGAGAAAATGCGATTTAAGCAATAAAATTAAAAATGCTTATTAAACATAAACCAAACGTTGGAGGTGGTCATTTCTTCATGCGCAGTGAATAACTCGGCACTCTAAAGCACCCGAGAGCGTTTTTTTCGATGCCAACCTAACCAGAGTGACGGGAGCGGCACAATTCAGAAAAAGTGCTCAGCTCGCCGAGAAAATGCGATTTAAGCAATAAAATTAAAAATGCTTATAAAACATAAACCAAACGTTGGAGGTGGTCATTTCTTAATGCGCAGTAATAAACTCGGCACTCTAAAGCACCCGTGAGCGTTTTTTTCGATGCCAACCTAACCAGAGTGACGGGAGCGGCACAATTCAGAAAAAGTGCTCAGCTCGCCGAGAAAATGCGATTTAAGCAATAAAATTAAAAATGCTTATAAAACATAAACCAAACGTTGGAGGTGGTCATTTCTTAATGCGCAGTAATAAACTCGGCACTCTAAAGCACCCGAGAGCGTTTTTTTCGATGCCAACCTAACCAGAGTGACGGGAGCGGCACAATTCAGAAAAAGCGCTCAGCTCGCCGAGAAAATGCGATTTAAGCAATAAAATTAAAAATGCTTATAAAACATAAACCAAACGTTGGAGGTGGTCATTTCTTAATGCGCAGTAATAAACTCGGCACTCTAAAGCACCCGAGAGCGTTTTTTTCGATGCCAACCTAACCAGAGTGACGGGAGCGGCACAATTCAGAAAAAGTGCTCAGCTCGCCGAGAAAATGCGATTTAAGCAATAAAATTAAAAATGCTTATTAAACATAAACCAAACGTTGGAGGTTGTCATTTCTTCATGCGCAGTGAATAACTCGGCACTCTAAAGCACCCGAGAGCGTTTTTTTCGATGCCAACCTAACCAGAGTGACGGGAGCGGCACAATTCAGAAAAAGCGCTCAGCTCGCCGAGAAAATGCGATTTAAGCAATAAAATTAAAAATGCTTATTAAACATAAACCAAACGTTGGAGGTGGTCATTTCTTCATGCGCAGTGAATAACTCGGCACTCTAAAGCACCCGAGAGCGTTTTTTTCGATACCAACCTAACCAGAGTGACGGGAGAGGCACAATTCAGAAAAAGCGCTCAGCTCGCCGAGAAAATGCGATTTAAGCAATAAAATTAAAAATGCTTATAAAACATAAACCAAACGTTGGAGGTGGTCATTTCTTCATGCGCAGTGATAAACTCGGCACTCTAAAGCACCCGAGAGCGTTTTTTTCGATGCCAACCTAACCAGAGTGACGGGAGCGGCACAATTCAGAAAAAGTGCTCAGCTCGCCGAGAAAATGCGATTTAAGCAATAAAATTAAAAATGCTTATAAAACATAAACCAAACGTTGGAGGTGGTCATTTCTTCATGCGCAGTGATAAACTCGGCACTCTAAAGCACCCGAGAGCGTTTTTTTCGATGCCAACCTAACCAGAGTGACGGGAGCGGCACAATTCAGAAAAAGCGCTCAGCTCGCCGAGAAAATGCGATTTAAGCAATAAAATTAAAAATGCTTATAAAACATAAACCAAACGTTGGAGGTGGTCATTTCTTCATGCGCAGTGATAAACTCGGCACTCTAAAGCACCCGAGAGCGTTTTTTTCGATGCCAACCTAACCAGAGTGACGGGAGCGGCACAATTCAGAAAAAGTGCTCAGCTCGCCGAGAAAATGCGATTCAAGCAATAAAATTAAAAATGCTTATTAAACATAAACCAAACGTTGGAGGTGGTCATTTCTTCATGCGCAGTGAATAACTCGGAACTCTAAAGCACCCGAGAGCGTTTTTTTCGATGCCAACCTAACCAGAGTGACGGGAGCGGCACAATTCAGAAAAAGTGCTCAGCTCGCCGAGAAAATGCGATTTAAGCAATAAAATTAATAATGCTTATAAAACATAAACCAAACGTTGGAGGTGGTCATTTCTTCATGCGCAGTGAATAACTCGGCACTCTAAAGCACCCGAGAGCGTTTTTTTCGATGCCAACCTAACCAGAGTGACGGGAGCGGCACAATTCAGAAAAAGTGCTCAGCTCGCCGAGAAAATGCGATTTAAGCAATAAAATTAAAAATGCTTATAAAACATAAACCAAACGTTGGAGGTGGTCATTTCTTAATGTGCAGTAATAAACTCGGCACTCTAAAGCACCCGAGAGCGTTTTTTTCGATGCCAACCTAACCAGAGTGACGGGAGCGGCACAATTCAGAAAAAGTGCTCAGCTCGCCGAGAAAATGCGATTTAAGCAATAAAATTAAAAATGCTTATAAAACATAAACCAAACGTTGGAGGTGGTCATTTCTTAATGCGCAGTAATAAACTCGGCACTCTAGAGCACCCGAGAGCGTTTTTTTCGATGCCAACCTAACCAGAGTGACGGGAGCGGCACAATTCAGAAAAAGTGCTCAGCTCGCCGAGAAAATGCGATTTAAGCAATAAAATTAAAAATGCTTATAAAACATAAACCAAACGTTGGAAGTGGTCATTTCTTCATGCGCAGTGATAAACTCGGCACTCTAAAGCACCCGAGAGCGTTTTTTTCGATGCCAACCTAACCAGAGTTACGGGAGCGGCACAATTCAGAAAAAGCGCTCAGCTCGCCGAGAAAATGCGATTTAAGCAATAAAATTAAAAATGCTTATAAAACATAAACCAAACGTTGGAGGTGGTCATTTCTTCATGCGCAGTGATAAACTCGGCACTCTAAAGCACCCGAGAGCGTTTTTTTCGATGCCAACCTAACCAGAGTGACGGGAGCGGCACAATTCAGAAAAAGCGCTCAGCTCGCCGAGAAAATGCGATTTAAGCAATAAAATTAAAAATGCTTATAAAACATAAACCAAACGTTGGAGGTGGTCATTTCTTAATGCGCAGTAATAAACTCGGCACTCTAAAGCACCCGAGAGCGTTTTTTTCGATGCCAACCTAACCAGAGTGACGGGAGCGGCACAATTCAGAAAAAGTGCTCAGCTCGCCGAGAAAATGCGATTTAAGCAATAAAATTAAAAATGCTTATAAAACATAAACCAAACGTTGGAGGTGGTCATTTCTTAATGCGCAGTAATAAACTCGGCACTCTAAAGCACCCGAGAGCGTTTTTTTCGATGCCAACCTAACCAGAGTGACGGGAGCGGCACAATTCAGAAAAAGCGCTCAGCTCGCCGAGAAAATGCGATTTAAGCAATAAAATTAAAAATGCTTATAAAACATAAACCAAACGTTGGAGGTGGTCATTTCTTAATGCGCAGTAATAAACTCGGCACTCTAAAGCACCCGAGAGCGTTTTTTTCGATGCCAACCTAACCAGAGTGACAGGAGCGGCACAATTCAGAAAAAGCGCTCAGCTCGCCGAGAAAATGCGATTTAAGCAATAAAATTAAAAATGCTTATTAAACATAAACCAAACGTTGGAGGTGGTCATTTCTTCATGCGCAGTGAATAACTCGGCACTCTAAAGCACCCGAGAGCGTTTTTTTCGATGCCAACCTAACCAGAGTGACGGGAGCGGCACAATTCAGAAAAAGTGCTCAGCTCGCCGAGAAAATGCGATTTAAGCAATAAAATTAAAAATGCTTATAAAACATAAACCAAACGTTGGAGGTGGTCATTTCTTCATGCGCAGTGATAAACTCGGCACTCTAAAGCACCCGAGAGCGTTTTTTTCGATGCCAACCTAACCAGAGTGACGGGAGCGGCACAATTCAGAAAAAGTGCTCAGCTCGCCGAGAAAATGCGATTTAAGCAATAAAATTAAAAATGCTTATAAAACATAAACCAAACGTTGGAGGTGGTCATTTCTTCATGCGCAGTGATAAACTCGGCACTCTAAAGCACCCGAGAGCGTTTTTTTTATGCCAACCTAACCAGAGTGACGGGAGCGGCACAATTCAGAAAAAGCGCTCAGCTCGCCGAGAAAATGATTTAAGCAATAAAATTAAAAATGCTTATAAAACATAAACCAAACGTTGGAGGTGGTCATTTCTTCATGCGCAGTGATAAACTCGGCACTCTAAAGCACCCGAGAGCGTTTTTTTCGATGCCAACCTAACCAGAGTGACGGGAGCGGCACAATTCAGAAAAAGTGCTCAGCTCGCCGAGAAAATGCGATTCAAGCAATAAAATTAAAAATGCTTATTAAACATAAACCAAACGTTGGAGGTGGTCATTTCTTCATGCGCAGTGAATAACTCGGCACTCTAAAGCACCCGAGAGCGTTTTTTTCGATGCCAACCTAACCAGAGTGACGGGAGCGGCACAATTCAGAAAAAGTGCTCAGCTCGCCGAGAAAATGCGATTTAAGCAATAAAATTAAAAATGCTTATAAAACATAAACCAAACGTTGGAGGTGGTCATTTCTTAATGCGCAGTAATAAACTCGGCACTCTAAAGCACCCGAGAGCGTTTTTTTCGATGCCAACCTAACCAGAGTGACGGGAGCGGCACAATTCAGAAAAAGCGCACAGCTCCCCGAGAAAATGCGATTTAAGCAATAAAATTAAAAATGCTTATAAAACATAAACCAAACGTTGGAGGTGGTCATTTCCTAATGCGCAGTAATAAACTCGGCACTCTAAAGCACCCGAGAGCGTTTTTTTCGATGCCAACCTAACTAGAGTGACGACAGCGGCACAATTCAGAAAAAGTGCTCAGCTCGCCGAGAAAATGCGATTTAAGCAATAAAATTAAAAATGCTTATTAAACATAAACCAAACGTTGGAGGTGGTCATTTCTTCATGCGCAGTGAATAACTCGGCACTCTAAAGCACCCGAGAGCGTTTTTTTTCGATGCCAACCTAACCAGAGTGACGGGAGCGGCACAATTCAGAAAAAGCGCTCAGCTCGCCGAGAAAATGCGATTTAAGCAATAAAATTAAAAATGCTTATTAAACATAAACCAAACATTGGAGGTGGTCATTTCTTCATGCGCAGTGAATAACTCGGCACTCTAAAGCACCCGAGAGCGTTTTTTTTCGATGCCAACCTAACCAGAGTGACGGGAGCGGCACAATTCAGAAAAAGTGCTCAGCTCGCCGAGAAAATGCGATTTAAGCAATAAAATTAAAAATGCTTATAAAACATAAACCAAACGTTGGAAGTGGTCATTTCTTCATGCGCAGTGATAAACTCGGCACTCTAAAGCACCCGAGAGCGTTTTTTTCGATGCCAACCTAACCAGAGTTACGGGAGCGGCACAATTCAGAAAAAGCGCTCAGCTCGCCGAGAAAATGCGATTTAAGCAATAAAATTAAAAATGCTTATAAAACATAAACCAAACGTTGGAGGTGGTCATTTCTTCATGCGCAGTGATAAACTCGGCACTCTAAAGCACCCGAGAGCGTTTTTTTCGATGCCAACCTAACCAGAGTGACGGGAGCGGCACAATTCAGAAAAAGCGCTCAGCTCGCCGAGAAAATGCGATTTAAGCAATAAAATTAAAAATGCTTATAAAACATAAACCAAACGTTGGAGGTGGTCATTTCTTCATGCGCAGTGATAAACTCGGCACTCTAAAGCACCCGAGAGCGTTTTTTTCGATGCCAACCTAACCAGAGTGACGGGAGCGGCACAATTCAGAAAAAGTGCTCAGCTCGCCGAGAAAATGCGATTTAAGCAATAAAATTAAAAATGCTTATAAAACATAAACCAAACGTTGGAGGTGGTCATTTCTTAATGCGCAGTAATAAACTCGGCACTCTAAAGCACCCGAGAGCGTTTTTTTCGATGCCAACCTAACCAGAGTGACGGGAGCGGCACAATTCAGAAAAAGTGCTCAGCTCGCCGAGAAAATGCGATTTAAGCAATAAAATTAAAAATGCTTATAAAACATAAACCAAACGTTGGAGGTGGTCATTTCTTAATGCGCAGTAATAAACTCGGCACTCTAAAGCACCCGAGAGCGTTTTTTTCGATGCCAACCTAACCAGAGTGACGGGAGCGGCACAATTCAGAAAAAGCGCTCAGCTCGCCGAGAAAATGCGATTTAAGCAATAAAATTAAAAATGCTTATAAAACATAAACCAAACGTTGGAGGTGGTCATTTCTTCGTGCGCAGTGAATAACTCGGCACTCTAAAGCACCCGAGAGCGTTTTTTTCGATGCCAACCTAACCAGAGTGACGGGAGCGGCACAATTCAGAAAAAGTGCTCAGATCGCCGAGAAAATGCGATTTAAGCAATAAAATTAAAAATGCTTATAAAACTTAAACCAAACGTTGGAGGTGGTCATTTCTTAATGCGCAGTAATAAACTCGGCACTCTAAAGCACCCGAGAGCGTTTTTTTCGATGCCAACCTAACCAGAGTGACGGGAGCGGCACAATTCAGAAAAAGTGCTCAGCTCGCCGAGAAAATGCGATTTAAGCAATAAAATTAAAAATGCTTATTAAACATAAACCAAACGTTGGAGTTGGTCATTTCTTCATGCGCAGTGAATAACTCGGCACTCTAAAGCACCCGAGAGCGTTTTTTTCGATGCCAACCTAACCAGAGTGACGGGAGCGGCACAATTCAGAAAAAGCGCTCAGCTCGCCGAGAAAATGCGATTTAAGCAATAAAATTAAAAATGCTTATAAAACATAAACCAAACGTTGGAGGTGGTCATTTCTTAATGCGCAGTAATAAACTCGGCACTCTAAAGCACCCGAGAGCGTTTTTTTCGATGCCAACCTAACCAGAGTGACGGGAGCGGCACAATTCAGAAAAAGTGCTCAGCTCGCCGAGAAAATGCGATTTAAGCAATAAAATTAAAAATGCTTATTAAACATAAACCAAACGTTGGAGGTGGTCATTTCTTCATGCGCAGTGAATAACTCGGCACTCTAAAGCACCCGATAGCGTTTTTTTCGATGCCAACCTAACCAGAGTGACGGGAGCGGCACAATTCAGAAAAAGTGCTCAGCTCGCCGAGAAAATGCGATTTAAGCAATAAAATTAAAAATGCTTATAAAACATAAACCAAACGTTGGAGGTGGTCATTTCTTAATGCGCAGTAATAAACTCGGCACTAAAGCACCCGAGAGCGTTTTTTTCGATGCCAACCTAACCAGAGTGACGGGAGCGGCACAATTCAGAAAAAGCGCTCAGCTCGCCGAGAAAATGCGATTTAAGCAATAAAATTAAAAATGCTTATAAAACATAAACCAAACGTTGGAGGTGGTCATTTCTTCATGCGCAGTGAATAACTCGGCACTCTAAAGCACCCGAGAGCGTTTTTTTCGATGCCAAGTGACGGGAGCGGCACAATTCAGAAAAAGTGCTCAGCTCGCCGAGAAAATGCGATTTAAGCAATAAAATTAAAAATGCTTATAAAACATAAACCAAACGTTGGAGGTGGTCATTTCTCAATGCGCAGTAATAAACTCGGCACTCTAAAGCACCCGAGAGCGTTTTTTTCGATGCCAACCTAACCAGAGTGACGGGAGCGGCACAATTCAGAAAAAGTGCTCAGCTCGCCGAGAAAATGCGATTTAAGCAAATGCTTATAAAACATAAACCAAACGTTGTAGGTGGTCATTTCTTAATGCGCAGTAATAAACTCGGCACTCTAAAGCACCCGAGAGCGTTTTTTTCGATGCCAACCTAACCAGAGTGACGGGAGCGGCACAATTCAGAAAAAGCGCTCAGCTCGCCGAGAAAATGCGATTTAAGCAATAAAATTAAAAATGCTTATAAAACATAAACCAAACGTTGGAAGTGGTCATTTCTTCATGCGCAGTGATAAACTCGGCACTCTAAAGCACCCGAGAGCGTTTTTTTCGATGCCAACCTAACCAGAGTTACGGGAGCGGCACAATTCAGAAAAAGCGCTCAGCTCGCTGAGAAAATGCGATTTAAGCAATAAAATTAAAAATGCTTATAAAACATAAACCAAACGTTGGAGGTGGTCATTTCTTCATGCGCAGTGATAAACTCGGCACTCTAAAGCACCCGAGAGCGTTTTTTTCGATGCCAACCTAACCAGAGTGACGGGAGCGGCACAATTCAGAAAAAGCGCTCAGCTCGCCGAGAAAATGCGATTTAAGCAATAAAATTAAAAATGCTTATAAAACATAAACCAAACGTTGGAGGTGGTCATTTCTTCATGCGCAGTGATAAACTCGGCACTCTAAAGCACCCGAGAGCGTTTTTTTCGATGCCAACCTAACCAGAGTGACGGGAGCGGCACAATTCAGAAAAAGTGCTCAGCTCGCCGAGAAAATGCGATTTAAGCAATAAAATTAAAAATGCTTATAAAACATAAACCAAACGTTGGAGGTGGTCATTTCTTAATGCGCAGTAATAAACTCGGCACTCTAAAGCACCCGTGAGCGTTTTTTTCGATGCCAACCTAACCAGAGTGACGGGAGCGGCACAATTCAGAAAAAGTGCTCAGCTCGCCGAGAAAATGCGATTTAAGCAATAAAATTAAAAATGCTTATAAAACATAAACCAAACGTTGGAGGTGATCATTTCTTCATGCGCAGTGATAAAGTCGGCACTCTAAAGCACCCGAGAGCGTTTTTTTCGATGCCAACCTAACCAGAGTGACGGGAGCGGCACAATTCAGAAAAAGTGCTCAGCTCGCCGAGAAAATGCGATTTAAGCAATAAAATTAAAAATGCTTATTAAACATAAACCAAACGTTGGAGTGGTCATTTCTTCATGCGCAGTGATAAACTCGGCACTCTAAAGCACCCGAGAGCGTTTTTTTCGATGCCAACCTAACCAGAGTGACGGGAGCGGCACAATTCAGAAAAAGTGCTCAGCTCGCCGAGAAAATGCGATTTAAGCAATAAAATTAAAAATGCTTATAAAACATAAACCAAACGTTGGAGGTGGTCATTTCTTCATGCGCAGTGAATAACTCGGCACTCTAAAGCACCCGAGAGCGTTTTTTTCGATGCCAACCTAACCAGAGTGACGGGAGCGGCACAATTCAGAAAAAGTGCTCAGCTCGCCGAAAAAATGCGATTTAAGCAATAAAATTAAAAATGCTTATAAAACATAAACCAAACGTTGGAGGTGGTCATTTCTTAATGCGCAGTAATAAACTCGGCACTCTAAAGCACCCGTGAGCGTTTTTTTCGATGCCAACCTAACCAGAGTGACGGGAGCGGCACAATTCAGAAAAAGTGCTCAGCTCGCCGAGAAAATGCGATTTAAGCAATAAAATTAAAAATGCTTATAAAACATAAACCAAACGTTGGAGGTGGTCATTTCTTCATGCGCAGTGATAAAGTCGGCACTCTAAAGCACCCGAGAGCGTTTTTTTCGATGCCAACCTAACCAGAGTGACGGGAGCGGCACAATTCAGAAAAAGTGCTCAGCTCGCCGAGAAAATGCGATTTAAGCAATAAAATTAAAAATGCTTATTAAACATAAACCAAACGTTGGAGGTGGTCATTTCTTCATGCGCAGTGATAAACTCGGCACTCTAAAGCACCCGAGAGCGTTTTTTTCGATGCCAACCTAACCAGAGTGACGGGAGCGGAACAATTCAGAAAAAGTGCTCAGCTCGCCGAGAAAATGCGATTTAAGCAATAAAATTAAAAATGCTTATAAAACATAAACCAAACGTTGGAGGTGGTCATTTCTTAATGCGCAGTAATAAACTCGGCACTCTAAAGCACCCGAGAGCGTTTTTTTCGATGCCAACCTAACCAGAGTGACGGGAGCGGCACAATTCAGAAAAAGTGCTCAGCTCGCCGAGAAAATGCGATTTAAGCAATAAAATTAAAAATGCTTATAAAACATAAACCAAACGTTGGAGGTGGTCATTTCTTAATGCGCAGTAATAAACTCGGCACTCTAAAGCACCCGAGAGCGTTTTTTTCGATGCCAACCTAACCAGAGTGACGGGAGCGGCACAATTCAGAAAAAGTGCTCAGCTCGCCGAGAAAATGCGATTTAAGCAATAAAATTAAAAATGCTTATTAAACATAAACCAAACGTTGGAGGTGGTCATTTCTTCATGCGCAGTGAATAACTCGGCACTCTAAAGCACCCGAGAGCGTTCTTTTCGATGCCAACCTAACCAGAGTGACGGGAGCGGCACAATTCAGAAAAAGCGCTCAGCTCGCCGAGAAAATGCGATTTAAGCAATAAAATTAAAAATGCTTATAAAACATAAACCAAACGTTGGAGGTGGTCATTTCTTCATGCGCAGTGAATAACTCGGCACTCTAAAGCACCCGAGAGCGTTTTTTTCGATGCCAAGTGACGGGAGCGGCACAATTCAGAAAAAGTGCTCAGCTCGCCGAGAAAATGCGATTTAAGCAATAAAATTAAAAATGCTTATAAAACATAAACCAAACGTTGGAGGTGGTCATTTCTTAATGCGCAGTAATAAACTCGGCACTCTAAAGCACCCGAGAGCGTTTTTTTCGATGCCAACCTAACCAGAGTGACGGGAGCGGCACAATTCAGAAAAAGTGCTCAGCTCGCCGAGAAAATGCGATTTAAGCAATAAAATCAAAAATGCTTATAAAACATAAACCAAACGTTGGAGGTGGTCATTTCTTAATGCGCAGTAATAAACTCGGCACTCTAAAGCACCCGAGAGCGTTTTTTTCGATGCCAACCTAACCAGAGTGACGGGAGCGGCACAATTCAGAAAAAGTGCTCAGCTCGACGAGAAAATGCGATTTAAGCAATAAAATTAAAAATGCTTATTAAACATAAACCAAACGTTGGAGGTGGTCATTTCTTCATGCGCAGTGAATAACTCGGCACTCTAAAGCACCCGATAGCGTTTTTTTCGATGCCAACCTAACCAGAGTGACGGGAGCGGCACAATTCAGAAAAAGTGCTCAGCTCGCCGAGAAAATGCGATTTAAGCAATAAAATTAAAAATGCTTATAAAACATAAACCAAACGTTGGAGGTGGTCATTTCTTAATGCGCAGTAATAAACTCGGCACTCTAAAGCACCCGAGAGCGTTTTTTTCGATGCCAACCTAACCAGAGTGACGGGAGCGGCACAATTCAGAAAAAGTGCTCAGCTCGCCGAGAAAATGCGATTTAAGCAATAAAATTAAAAATGCTTATAAAACATAAACCAAACGTTGGAGGTGGTCATTTCTTAATGCGCAGTAATAAACTCGGCACTCTAAAGCACCCGAGAGCGTTTTTTTCGATGCCAACCTAACCAGAGTTACGGGAGCGGCACAATTCAGAAAAAGCGCTCAGCTCGCCGAGAAAATGCGATTTAAGCAATAAAATTAAAAATGCTTATTAAACATAAACCAAACGTTGGAGGTGTTCATTTCTTAATGCGCAGTAATAAACTCGGCACTCTAAAGCACCCGAGAGCGTTTTTTTCGATGCCAACCTAACCAGAGTGACGGGAGCGGCACAATTCAGAAAAAGTGCTCAGCTCGCCGAGAAAATGCGATTTAAGCAATAAAATTAAAAATGCTTATTAAACATAAACCAAACGTTGGAGGTGGTCATTTCTTCATGCGCAGTGAATAACTCGGCACTCTAAAGCACCCGATAGCGTTTTTTTCGATGCCAACCTAACCAGAGTGACGGGAGCGGCACAATTCAGAAAAAGTGCTCAGCTCGCCGAGAAAATGCGATTTAAGCAATAAAATTAAAAATGCTTATAAAACATAAACCAAACGTTGGAGGTGGTCATTTCTTAATGCGCAGTAATAAACTCGGCACTCTAAAGCACCCGAGAGCGTTTTTTTCGATGCCAACCTAACCAGAGTGACGGGAGCGGCACAATTCAGAAAAAGTGCTCAGCTCGCCGAGAAAATGCGCTTTAAGCAATAAAATTAAAAATGCTTATAAAACATAAACCAAACGTTGGAGGTGGTCATTTCTTAATGCGCAGTAATAAACTCGGCACTCTAAAGCACCCGAGAGCGTTTTTTTCGATGCCAACCTAACCAGAGTGACGGGAGCGGCACAATTCAGAAAAAGCGCTCAGCTCGCCGAGAAAATGCGATTTAAGCAATAAAATTAAAAATGCTTATAAAACATAAACCAAACGTTGGAGGTGGTCATTTCTTCGTGCGCAGTGAATAACTCGGCACTCTAAAGCACCCGAGAGCGTTTTTTTCGATGCCAATTAACCTAACCAGAGTGACGGGAGCGGCACAATTCAGAAAAAGTGCTCAGCTCGCCGAGAAAATGCGATTTAAGCAATAAAATTAAAAATGCTTATAAAACATAAACCAAACGTTGGAGGTGGTCATTTCTTAATGCGCAGTAATAAACTCGGCACTCTAAAGCACCCGAGAGCGTTTTTTTCGATGCCAACCTAACCAGAGTGACGGGAGCGGCACAATTCAGAAAAAGTGCTCAGCTCGCCGAGAAAATGCGATTTAGGCAATAAAATTAAAAATGCTTATAAAACATAAACCAAACGTTGGAGGTGGTCATTTCTTAATGCGCAGTAATAAACTCGGCACTCTAAAGCACCCGAGAGCGTTTTTTTCGATGCCAACCTAACCAGAGTGACGGGAGCGGCACAATTCAGAAAAAGCGCTCAGCTCGCCGAGAAAATGCGATTTAAGCAATAAAATTAAAAATGCTTATAAAACATAAACCAAACGTTGGAGGTGGTCATTTCTTCATGCGCAGTGAATAACTCGGCACTCTAAAGCACCCGAGAGCGTTTTTTTCGATGCCAAGTGACGGGAGCGGCACAATTCAGAAAAAGTGCTCAGCTCGCCGAGAAAATGCGATTTAAGCAATAAAATTAAAAATGCTTATAAAACATAAACCAAACGTTGGAGGTGGTCATTTCTTAATGCGCAGTAATAAACTCGGCACTCTAAAGCACCCGAGAGCGTTTTTTTCGATGCCAACCTAACCAGAGTGACGGGAGCGGCACAATTCAGAAAAAGTGCTCAGCTCGCCGAGAAAATGCGATTTAAGCAATAAAATTAAAAATGCTTATAAAACATAAACCAAACGTTGGAGGTGGTCATTTCTTAATGCGCAGTAATAAACTCGGCACTCTAAAGCACCCGAGAGCGTTTTTTTCGATGCCAACCTAACCAGAGTGACGGGAGCGGCACAATTCAGAAAAAGCGCTCAGCTCGCCGAGAAAATGCGATTTAAGCAATAAAATTAAAAATGCTTATAAAACATAAACCAAACGTTGGAGGTGGTCATTTCTTCATGCGCAGTGATAAACTCGGCACTCTAAAGCACCCGAGAGCGTTTTTTTCGATGCCAACCTAACCAGAGTGACGGGAGCGGCACAATTCAGAAAAAGTGCTCAGCTCGCCGAGAAAATGCGATTTAAGCAATAAAATTAAAAATGCTTATAAAACATAAACCAAACGTTGGAGGTGGTCATTTCTTAATGCGCAGTAATAAACTCGGCACTCTAAAGCACCCGAGAGCGTTTTTTTCGATGCCAACCTAACCAGAGTGACGGGAGCGGCACAATTCAGAAAAAGTGCTCAGCTCGCCGAGAAAATGCGATTTAAGCAATAAAATTAAAAATGCTTATTAAACATAAACCAAACGTTGGAGGTGGTCATTTCTTCATGCGCAGTGAATAACTCGGCACTCTAAAGCACCCGAGAGCGTTTTTTTTCGATGCCAACCTAACCAGAGTGACGGGAGCGGCACAATTCAGAAAAAGCGCTCAGCTCGCCGAGAAAATGCGATTTAAGCAATAAAATTAAAAATGCTTATAAAACATAAACCAAACGTTGGAGGTGGTCATTTCTTCATGCGCAGTGAATAACTCGGCACTCTAAAGCACCCGAGAGCGTTTTTTTCGATGCCAAGTGACGGGAGCGGCACAATTCAGAAAAAGTGCTCAGCTCGCCGAGAAAATGCGATTTAAGCAATAAAATTAAAAATGCTTATAAAACATAAACCAAACGTTGGAGGTGGTCATTTCTTAATGCGCAGTAATAAACTCGGCACTCTAAAGCACCCGAGAGCGTTTTTTTCGATGCCAACCTAACCAGAGTGACGGGAGCGGCACAATTCAGAAAAAGTGCTCAGCTCGCCGAGAAAATGCGATTTAAGCAATAAAATTAAAAATGCTTATAAAACATAAACCAAACGTTGGAGGTGGTCATTTCTTAATGCGCAGTAATAAACTCGGCACTCTAAAGCACCCGAGAGCGTTTTTTTCGATGCTAACCTAACCAGAGTGACGGGAGCGGCACAATTCAGAAAAAGTGCTCAGCTCGCCGAGAAAATGCGATTTAAGCAATAAAATTAAAAATGCTTATTAAACATAAACCAAACGTTGGAGGTGGTCATTTCTTCATGCGCAGTGAATAACTCGGCACTCTAAAGCACCCGATAGCGTTTTTTTCGATGCCAACCTAACCAGAGTGACGGGAGCGGCACAATTCAGAAAAAGTGCTCAGCTCGCCGAGAAAATGCGATTTAAGCAATAAAATTAAAAATGCTTATAAAACATAAACCAAACGTTGGAGGTGGTCATTTCTTAATGCGCAGTAATAAACTCGGCACTCTAAAGCACCCGAGAGCGTTTTTTTCGATGCCTACCTAACCAGAGTGACGGGAGCGGCACAATTCAGAAAAAGTGCTCAGCTCGCCGAGAAAATGCGATTTAAGCAATAAAATTAAAAATGCTTATAAAACATAAACCAAACGTTGGAGGTGGTCATTTCTTAATGCGCAGTAATAAACTCGGCACTCTAAAGCACCCGAGAGCGTTTTTTTCGATGCCAACCTAACCAGAGTTACGGGAGCGGCACAATTCAGAAAAAGCGCTCAGCTCGCCGAGAAAATGCGATTTAAGCAATAAAATTAAAAATGCTTATTAAACATAAACCAAACGTTGGAGGTGTTCATTTCTTAATGCGCAGTAATAAACTCGGCACTCTAAAGCACCCGAGAGCGTTTTTTTCGATGCCAACCTAACCAGAGTGACGGGAGCGGCACAATTCAGAAAAAGTGCTCAGCTCGCCGAGAAAATGCGCTTTAAGCAATAAAATTAAAAATGCTTATAAAACATAAACCAAACGTTGGAGGTGGTCATTTCTTAATGCGCAGTAATAAACTCGGCACTCTAAAGCACCCGAGAGCGTTTATTTCGATGCCAACCTAACCAGAGTGACGGGAGCGGCACAATTCAGAAAAAGTGCTCAGCTCGCCGAGAAAATGCGATTTAAGCAATAAAATTAAAAATGCTTATAAAACATAAACCAAACGTTGGAGGTGGTCATTTCTTAATGCGCAGTAATAAACTCGGCACTCTAAAGCACCCGAGAGCGTTTTTTTCGATGCCAACCTAACCAGAGTGACGGGAGCGGCACAATTCAGAAAAAGTGCTCAGCTCGCCGAGAAAATGCGATTTAAGCAATAAAACTAAAAATGCTTATTAAACATAAACCAAACGTTGGAGGTGGTCATTTCTTCATGCGCAGTGAATAACTCGGCACTCTAAAGCACCCGAGAGCGTTTTTTTCGATGCCAACCTAACCAGAGTGACGGGAGCGGCACAATTCAGAAAAAGCGCTCAGCTCGCCGAGAAAATGCGATTTAAGCAATAAAATTAAAAATGCTTATTAAACATAAACCAAACATTGGAGGTGGTCATTTCTTCATGCGCAGTGAATAACCCGGCACTCTAAAGCACCCGAGAGCGTTTTTTTCGATGCCAACCTAACCAGAGTGACGGGAGCGGCACAATTCAGAAAAAGCGCTCAGCTCGCCGAGAAAATGCGATTTAAGCAATACAATTAAAAATGCTTATAAAACATAAACCAAACGTTGGAGGTGGTCATTTCTTCATGCGCAGTGATAAATTTGGCACTCTAAAGCACCCGAGAGCGTTTTTTTCGATGCCAACCTAACCAGAGTGACGGGAGCGGCACAATTCAGAAAAAGCGCTCAGCTCGCCGAGAAAATGCGATTTAAGCAATAAAATTAAAAATGCTTATAAAACATAAACCAAACGTTGGAGGTGGTCATTTCTTAATGCGCAGTAATAAACTCGGCACTCTAAAGCACCCGTGAGCGTTTTTTTCGATGCCAACCTAACCAGAGTGACGGGAGCGGCACAATTCAGAAAAAGTGCTCAGCTCGCCGAGAAAATGCGATTTAAGCAATAAAATTAAAAATGCTTATAAAACATAAACCAAACGTTGGAGGTGGTCATTTCTTCATGCGCAGTGATAAAGTCGGCACTCTAAAGCACCCGAGAGCGTTTTTTTCGATGCCAACCTAACCAGAGTGACGGGAGCGGCACAATTCAGAAAAAGTGCTCAGCTCGCCGAGAAAATGCGATTTAAGCAATAAAATTAAAAATGCTTATAAAACATAAACCAAACGTTGGAGGTGGTCATTTCCTAATGCGCAGTAATAAACTCGGCACTCTAAAGCACCCGAGAGCGTTTTTTTCGATGCCAACCTAACCAGAGTGACGGGAGCGGCACAATTCAGAAAAAGCGCTCAGCTCGCCCAGAAAATGCGATTTAAGCAATAAAATTAAAAATGCTTATAAAACATAAACCAAACGTTGGAGGTGGTCATTTCTTCATGCGCAGTGATAAACTCGGCACTCTAAAGCACCCGAGAGCGTTTTTTTCGATGCCAACCTAACCAGAGTGACGGGAGCGGCACAATTCAGAAAAAGTGCTCAGCTCGCCGAGAAAATGCGATTTAAGCAATAAAATTAAAAATGCTTATAAAACATAAACCAAACGTTGGAGGTGGTCATTTCTTCATGCGCAGTGATAAACTCGGCACTCTAAAGCACCCGAGAGCGTTTTTTTCGATGCCAACCTAACCAGAGTGACGGGAGCGGCACAATTCAGAAAAAGCGCTCAGCTCGCCGAGAAAATGCGATTTAAGCAATAAAATTAAAAATGCTTATAAAACATAAACCAAACGTTGGAGGTGGTCATTTCTTCATGCGCAGTGATAAACTCGGCACTCTAAAGCACCCGAGAGCGTTTTTTTCGATGCCAACCTAACCAGAGTGACGGGAGCGGCACAATTCAGAAAAAGTGCTCAGCTCGCCGAGAAAATGCGATTCAAGCAATAAAATTAAAAATGCTTATTAAACATAAACCAAACGTTGGAGGTGGTCATTTCTTCATGCGCAGTGAATAACTCGGCACTCTAAAGCACCCGAGAGCGTTTTTTTCGATGCCAACCTAACCAGAGTGACGGGAGCGGCACAATTCAGAAAAAGTGCTCAGCTCGCCGAGAAAATGCGATTTAAGCAATAAAATTAAAAATGCTTATAAAACATAAACCAAACGTTGGAGGTGGTCATTTCTTAATGCGCAGTAATAAACTCGGCACTCTAAAGCACCCGAGAGCGTTTTTTTCGATGCCAACCTAACCAGAGTGACGGGAGCGGCACAATTCAGAAAAAGTGCTCAGCTCGCCGAGAAAATGCGATTTAAGCAATAAAATTAAAAATGCTTATAAAACATAAACCAAACGTTGGAGGTGGTCATTTCTTAATGCGCAGTAATAAACTCGGCACTCTAAAGCACCCGAGAGCGTTTATTTCGATGCCAACCTAACCAGAGTGACGCGAGCGGCACAATTCAGAAAAAGTGCTCAGCTCGCCGAGAAAATGCGATTTAAGCAATAAAATTAAAAATGCTTATAAAACATAAACCAAACGTTGGAGGTGGTCATTTCTTAATGCGCAGTAATAAACTCGGCACTCTAAAGCACCCGAGAGCGTTTTTTTCGATGCCAACCTAACCAGAGTGACGGGAGCGGCACAATTCAGAAAAAGTGCTCAGCTCGCCGAGAAAATGCGATTTAAGCAATAAAACTAAAAATGCTTATTAAACATAAACCAAACGTTGGAGGTGGTCATTTCTTCATGCGCAGTGAATAACTCGGCACTCTAAAGCACCCGAGAGCGTTTTTTTCGATGCCAACCTAACCAGAGTGACGGGAGCGGCACAATTCAGAAAAAGCGCTCAGCTCGCCGAGAAAATGCGATTTAAGCAATAAAATTAAAAATGCTTATTAAACATAAACCAAACATTGGAGGTGGTCATTTCTTCATGCGCAGTGAATAACTCGGCACTCTAAAGCACCCGAGAGCGTTTTTTTCGATGCCAACCTAACCAGAGTGACGGGAGCGGCACAATTCAGAAAAAGCGCTCAGCTCGCCGAGAAAATGCGATTTTTGCAATACAATTAAAAATGCTTATAAAACATAAACCAAACGTTGGAGGTGGTCATTTCTTCATGCGCAGTGATAAACTCGGCACTCTAAAGCACCCGAGAGCGTTTTTTTCGATGCCAACCTAACCAGAGTGACGGGAGCGGCACAATTCAGAAAAAGTGCTCAGCTCGCCGAGAAAATGCGATTTAAGCAATAAAATTAATAATGCTTATAAAACATAAACCAAACGTTGGAGGTGGTCATTTCTTCATGCGCAGTGATAAACTCGGCACTCTAAAGCACCCGAGAGCGTTTTTTTCGATGCCAACCTAACCAGAGTGACGGGAGCGGCACAATTCAGAAAAAGTGCTCAGCTCGCCGAGAAAATGCGATTTAAGCAATAAAATTAAAAATGCTTATAAAACATAAACCAAACGTTGGAGGTGGTCATTTCTTAATGCGCAGTAATAAACTCGGCACTCTAAAGCACCCGAGAGCGTTTTTTTCGATGCCAACCTAACCAGAGTGACGGGAGCGGCACAATTCAGAAAAAGTGCTCAGCTCGCCGAGAAAATGCGATTTAAGCAATAAAATTAAAAATGCTTATTAAACATAAACCAAACGTTGGAGGTGGTCATTTCTTCATGCGCAGTGAATAACTCGGCACTCTAAAGCACCCGAAAGCGTTTTTTTCGATGCCAACCTAACCAGAGTGACGGGAGCGGCACAATTCAGAAAAAGCGCTCAGCTCGCCGAGAAAATGCGATTTAAGCAATAAAATTAAAAATGCTTATAAAACATAAACCAAACGTTGGAGGTGGTCATTTCTTAATGCGCAGTAATAAACTCGGCACTCTAAAGCACCCGAGAGCGTTTTTTTCGATGCCAACCTAACCAGAGTGATGGGAGCGGCACAATTCAGAAAAAGTGCTCAGCTCGCCGAGAAAATGCGATTTAAGCAATAAAATTAAAAATGCTTATAAAACATAAACCAAACGTTGGAGGTGGTCATTTCTTAATGCGCAGTAATAAACTCGGCACTCTAGAGCACCCGAGAGCGTTTTTTTCGATGCCAACCTATAACCAGAGTGACGGGAGCGGCACAATTCAGAAAAAGTGCTCAGCTCGCCGAGAAAATGCGATTTAAGCAATAAAATTAAAAATGCTTATAAAACATAAACCAAACGTTGGAAGTGGTCATTTCTTCATGCGCAGTGATAAACTCGGCACTCTAAAGCACCCGAGAGCGTTTTTTTCGATGCCAACCTAACCAGAGTTACGGGAGCGGCACAATTCAGAAAAAGCGCTCAGCTCGCCGAGAAAATGCGATTTAAGCAATAAAATTAAAAATGCTTATAAAACATAAACCAAACGTTGGAGGTGGTCATTTCTTCATGCGCAGTGATAAACTCGGCACTCTAAAGCACCCGAGAGCGTTTTTTTCGATGCCAACCTAACCAGAGTGACGGGAGCGGCACAATTCAGAAAAAGCGCTCAGCTCGCCGAGAAAATGCGATTTAAGCAATAAAATTAAAAATGCTTATAAAACATAAACCAAACGTTGGAGGTGGTCATTTCTTAATGCGCAGTAATAAACTCGGCACTCTAAAGCACCCGAGAGCGTTTTTTTCGATGCCAACCTAACCAGAGTGACGGGAGCGGCACAATTCAGAAAAAGTGCTCAGCTCGCCGAGAAAATGCGATTTAAGCAATAAAATTAAAAATGCTTATAAAACATAAACCAAACGTTGGAGGTGGTCATTTCTCAATGCGCAGTAATAAACTCGGCACTCTAAAGCACCCGAGAGCGTTTTTTTCGATGCCAACCTAACCAGAGGGACGGGAGCGGCACAATTCAGAAAAAGTGCTCAGCTCGCCGAGAAAATGCGATTTAAGCAATAAAATTAAAAATGCTTATAAAACATAAACCAAACGTTGGAGGTGGTCATTTCTTAATGCGCAGTAATAAACTCGGCACTCTAAAGCACCCGAGAGCGTTTTTTTCGATGCCAACCTAACCAGAGTGACGGGAGCGGCACAATTCAGAAAAAGCGCTCAGCTCGCCGAGAAAATGCGATTTAAGCAATAAAATTAAAAATGCTTATAAAACATAAACCAAACGTTGGAGGTGGTCATTTCCTAATGCGCAGTAATAAACTCGGCACTCTAAAGCACCCGAGAGCGTTTTTTTCGATGCCAACCTAACCAGAGTGACGGGAGCGGCACAATTCAGAAAAAGTGCTCAGCTCGCCGAGAAAATGCGATTTAAGCAATAAAATTAAAAATGCTTATTAAACATAAACCAAACGTTGGAGGTGGTCATTTCTTCATGCGCAGTGAATAACTCGGCACTCTAAAGCACCCGAGAGCGTTTTTTTCGATGCCAACCTAACCAGAGTGACGGGAGCGGCACAATTCAGAAAAAGCGCTCAGCTCGCCGAGAAAATGCGATTTAAGCAATAAAATTAAAAATGCTTATTAAACATAAACCAAACATTGGAGGTGGTCATTTCTTCATGCGCAGTAATAAACTCGGCACTCTAAAGCACCCGAGAGCGTTTTTTTCGATGCCAACCTAACCAGAGTGACGGGAGCGGCACAATTCAGAAAAAGTGCTCAGCTCGCCGAGAAAATGCGATTTAAGCAATAAAATTAAAAATGCTTATAAAACATAAACCAAACGTTGGAGGTGGTCATTTCTTAATGCGCAGTAATAAACTCGGCACTCTAGAGCACCCGAGAGCGTTTTTTTCGATGCCAACCTAACCAGAGTGACGGGAGCGGCACAATTCAGAAAAAGCGCTCAGCTCGCCGAGAAAATGCGATTTAAGCAATAAAATTAAAAATGCTTATAAAACATAAACCAAACGTTGGAGGTGGTCATTTCTTAATGCGCAGTAATAAACTCGGCACTCTAAAGCACCCGAGAGCGTTTTTTTCGATGCCAACCTAACCAGAGTGACGGGAGCGGCACAATTCAGAAAAAGTGCTCAGCTCGCCGAGAAAATGCGATTTAAGCAATAAAATTAAAAATGCTTATAAAACATAAACCAAACGTTGGAGGTGGTCATTTCTTAATGCGCAGTAATAAACTCGGCACTCTAAAGCACCCGAGAGCGTTTTTTTCGATGCCAACCTAACCAGAGTGACGGGAGCGGCACAATTCAGAAAAAGTGCTCAGCTCGCCGAGAAAATGCGATTTAAGCAATAAAATTAAAAATGCTTATTAAACATAAACCAAACGTTGGAGGTGGTCATTTCTTCATGCGCAGTGAATAACTCGGCACTCTAAAGCACCCGATAGCGTTTTTTTCGATGCCAACCTAACCAGAGTGACGGGAGCGGCACAATTCAGAAAAAGCGCTCAGCTCGCCGAGAAAATGCGATTTAAGCAATAAAATTAAAAATGCTTATTAAACATAAACCAAACATTGGAGGTGGTCATTTCTTCATGCGCAGTAATAAACTCGGCACTCTAAAGCACCCGAGAGCGTTTTTTTCGATGCCAACCTAACCAGTGACGGGAGCGGCACAATTCAGAAAAAGTGCTCAAATCGCCGAGAAAATGCGATTTAAGCAATAAAATTAAAAATGCTTATAAAACATAAACCAAACGTTGGAGGTGGTCATTTCTTAATGCGCAGTAATAAACTCGGCACTCTAGAGCACCCGAGAGCGTTTTTTTCGATGCCAACCTAACCAGAGTGACGGGAGCGGCACAATTCAGAAAAAGCGCTCAGCTCGCCGAGAAAATGCGATTTAAGCAATAAAATTAAAAATGCTTATAAAACATAAACCAAACGTTGGAGGTGGTCATTTCTTAATGCGCAGTAATAAACTCGGCACTCTAAAGCACCCGAGAGCGTTTTTTTCGATGCCAACCTAACCAGAGTGACGGGAGCGGCACAATTCAGAAAAAGTGCTCAGCTCGCCGAGAAAATGCGATTTAAGCAATAAAATTAAAAATGCTTATAAAACATAAACCAAACGTTGGAGGTGGTCATTTCTTAATGCGCAGTAATAAACTCGGCACTCTAAAGCACCCGAGAGCGTTTTTTTCGATGCCAACCTAACCAGAGTGACGGGAGCGGCACAATTCAGAAAAAGTGCTCAGCTCGCCGAGAAAATGCGATTTAAGCAATAAAATTAAAAATGCTTATTAAACATAAACCAAACGTTGGAGGTGGTCATTTCTTCATGCGCAGTGAATAACTCGGCACTCTAAAGCACCCGATAGCGTTTTTTTCGATGCCAACCTAACCAGAGTGACGGGAGCGGCACAATTCAGAAAAAGTGCTCAGCTCGCCGAGAAAATGCGATTTAAGCAATAAAATTAAAAATGCTTATAAAACATAAACCAAACGTTGGAGGTGGTCATTTCTTAATGCGCAGTAATAAACTCGGCACTCTAAAGCACCCGAGAGCGTTTTTTTCGATGCCAACCTAACCAGAGTGACGGGAGCGGCACAATTCAGAAAAAGTGCTCAGCTCGCCGAGAAAATGCGATTTAAGCAATAAAATTAAAAATGCTTATAAAACATAAACCAAACGTTGGAGGTGGTCATTTCTTAATGCGCAGTAATAAACTCGGCACTCTAAAGCACCCGAGAGCGTTTTTTTCGATGCCAACCTAACCAGAGTGACGGGAGCGGCACAATTCAGAAAAAGCGCTCAGCTCGCCGAGAAAATGCGATTTAAGCAATAAAATTAAAAATGCTTATAAAACATAAACCAAACGTTGGAGGTGGTCATTTCTTCATGCGCAGTGATAAACTCGGCACTCTAAAGCACCCGAGAGCGTTTTTTTCGATGCCAACCTAACCAGAGTGACGGGAGCGGCACAATTCAGAAAAAGTGCTCAGCTCGCCGAGAAAATGCGATTTAAGCAATAAAATTAAAAATGCTTATAAAACATAAACCAAACGTTGGAGGTGGTCATTTCTTCATGCGCAGTGATAAACTCGGCACTCTAAAGCACCCGAGAGCGTTTTTTTCGATGCCAACCTAACCAGAGTGACGGGAGCGGCACAATTCAGAAAAAGCGCTCAGCTCGCCGAGAAAATGCGATTTAAGCAATAAAATTAAAAATGCTTATAAAACATAAACCAAACGTTGGAGGTGGTCATTTCTTCATGCGCAGTGATAAACTCGGCACTCTAAAGCACCCGAGAGCGTTTTTTTCGATGCCAACCTAACCAGAGTGACGGGAGCGGCACAATTCAGAAAAAGTGCTCAGCTCGCCGAGAAAATGCGATTCAAGCAATAAAATTAAAAATGCTTATTAAACATAAACCAAACGTTGGAGGTGGTCATTTCTTCATGCGCAGTGAATAACTCGGCACTCTAAAGCACCCGAGAGCGTTTTTTTCGATGCCAACCTAACCAGAGTGACGGGAGCGGCACAATTCAGAAAAAGTGCTCAGCTCGCCGAGAAAATGCGATTTAAGCAATAAAATTAAAAATGCTTATAAAACATAAACCAAACGTTGGAGGTGGTCATTTCTTAATGCGCAGTAATAAACTCGGCACTCTAAAGCACCCGAGAGCGTTTTTTTCGATGCCAACCTAACCAGAGTGACGGGAGCGGCACAATTCAGAAAAAGTGCTCAGCTCGCCGAGAAAATGCGATTTAAGCAATAAAATTAAAAATGCTTATAAAACATAAACCAAACGTTGGAGGTGGTCATTTCTTAATGCGCAGTAATAAACTCGGCACTCTAAAGCACCCGAGAGCGTTTATTTCGATGCCAACCTAACCAGAGTGACGGGAGCGGCACAATTCAGAAAAAGTGCTCAGCTCGCCGAGAAAATGCGATTTAAGCAATAAAATTAAAAATGCTTATAAAACATAAACCAAACGTTGGAGGTGGTCATTTCTTAATGCGCAGTAATAAACTCGGCACTCTAAAGCACCCGAGAGCGTTTTTTTCGATGCCAACCTAACCAGAGTGACGGGAGCGGCACAATTCAGAAAAAGTGCTCAGCTCGCCGAGAAAATGCGATTTAAGCAATAAAACTAAAAATGCTTATTAAACATAAACCAAACGTTGGAGGTGGTCATTTCTTCATGCGCAGTGAATAACTCGGCACTCTAAAGCACCCGAGAGCGTTTTTTTCGATGCCAACCTAACCAGAGTGACGGGAGCGGCACAATTCAGAAAAAGCGCTCAGCTCGCCGAGAAAATGCGATTTAAGCAATAAAATTAAAAATGCTTATTAAACATAAACCAAACATTGGAGGTGGTCATTTCTTCATGCGCAGTGAATAACTCGGCACTCTAAAGCACCCGAGAGCGTTTTTTTCGATGCCAACCTAACCAGAGTGACGGGAGCGGCACAATTCAGAAAAAGCGCTCAGCTCGCCGAGAAAATGCGATTTTTGCAATACAATTAAAAATGCTTATAAAACATAAACCAAACGTTGGAGGTGGTCATTTCTTCATGCGCAGTGATAAACTCGGCACTCTAAAGCACCCGAGAGCGTTTTTTTCGATGCCAACCTAACCAGAGTGACGGGAGCGGCACAATTCAGAAAAAGTGCTCAGCTCGCCGAGAAAATGCGATTTAAGCAATAAAATTAATAATGCTTATAAAACATAAACCAAACGTTGGAGGTGGTCATTTCTTCATGCGCAGTGAATAACTCGGCACTCAAAGCACCCGAGAGCGTTTTTTTCGATGCCAACCTAACCAGAGTGACGGGAGCGGCACAATTCAGAAAAAGTGCTCAGCTCGCCGAGAAAATGCGATTTAAGCAATAAAATTAAAAATGCTTATAAAACATAAACCAAACGTTGGAGGTGGTCATTTCTTAATGCGCAGTAATAAACTCGGCACTCTAAAGCACCCGAGAGCGTTTTTTTCGATGCCAACCTAACCAGAGTGACGGGAGCGGCACAATTCAGAAAAAGTGCTCAGCTCGCCGAGAAAATGCGATTTAAGCAATAAAATTAAAAATGCTTATAAAACATAAACCAAACGTTGGAGGTGGTCATTTCTTAATGCGCAGTAATAAACTCGGCACTCTAGAGCACCCGAGAGCGTTTTTTTCGATGCCAACCTAACCAGAGTGACGGGAGCGGCACAATTCAGAAAAAGTGCTCAGCTCGCCGAGAAAATGCGATTTAAGCAATAAAATTAAAAATGCTTATAAAACATAAACCAAACGTTGGAAGTGGTCATTTCTTCATGCGCAGTGATAAACTCGGCACTCTAAAGCACCCGAGAGCGTTTTTTTCGATGCCAACCTAACCAGAGTTACGGGAGCGGCACAATTCAGAAAAAGCGCTCAGCTCGCCGAGAAAATGCGATTTAAGCAATAAAATTAAAAATGCTTATAAAACATAAACCAAACGTTGGAGGTGGTCATTTCTTCATGCGCAGTGATAAACTCGGCACTCTAAAGCACCCGAGAGCGTTTTTTTCGATGCCAACCTAACCAGAGTGACGGGAGCGGCACAATTCAGAAAAAGCGCTCAGCTCGCCGAGAAAATGCGATTTAAGCAATACAATTAAAAATGCTTATAAAACATAAACCAAACGTTGGAGGTGGTCATTTCTTAATGCGCAGTAATAAACTCGGCACTCTAAAGCACCCGAGAGCGTTTTTTTCGATGCCAACCTAACCAGAGTGACGGGAGCGGCACAATTCAGAAAAAGTGCTCAGCTCGCCGAGAAAATGCGATTTAAGCAATAAAATTAAAAATGCTTATAAAACATAAACCAAACGTTGGAGGTGGTCATTTCTCAATGCGCAGTAATAAACTCGGCACTCTAAAGCACCCGAGAGCGTTTTTTTCGATGCCAACCTAACCAGAGTGACGGGAGCGGCACAATTCAGAAAAAGTGCTCAGCTCGCCGAGAAAATGCGATTTAAGCAATAAAATTAAAAATGCTTATAAAACATAAACCAAACGTTGGAGGTGGTCATTTCTTCATGCGCAGTGAATAACTCGGCACTCTAAAGCACCCGAGAGCGTTTTTTTCGATGCCAACCTAACCAGAGTGACGGGAGCGGCACAATTCAGAAAAAGTGCTCAGCTCGCCGAGAAAATGCGATTTAAGCAATAAAATTAAAAATGCTTATAAAACATAAACCAAACGTTGGAGGTGGTCATTTCTTCATGCGCAGTGATAAAGTCGGCACTCTAAAGCACCCGAGAGCGTTTTTTTCGATGCCAACCTAACCAGAGTGACGGGAGCGGCACAATTCAGAAAAAGTGCTCAGCTCGCCGAGAAAATGCGATTTAAGCAATAAAATTAAAAATGCTTATTAAACATAAACCAAACGTTGGAGGTGGTCATTTCTTCATGCGCAGTGAATAACTCGGCACTCTAAAGCACCCGAAAGCGTTTTTTTCGATGCCAACCTAACCAGAGTGACGGGAGCGGCACAATTCAGAAAAAGCGCTCAGCTCGCCGAGAAAATGCGATTTAAGCAATAAAATTAAAAATGCTTATAAAACATAAACCAAACGTTGGAGGTGGTCATTTCTTAATGCGCAGTAATAAACTCGGCACTCTAAAGCACCCGAGAGCGTTTTTTTCGATGCCAACCTAACCAGAGTGACGGGAGCGGCACAATTCAGAAAAAGTGCTCAGCTCGCCGAGAAAATGCGATTTAAGCAATAAAATTAAAAATGCTTATAAAACATAAACCAAACTTTGGAGGTGGTCATTTCTTCATGCGCAGTGATAAACTCGGCACTCTAAAGCACCCGAGAGCGTTTTTTTCGATGCCAACCTAACCAGAGTGACGGGAGCGGCACAATTCAGAAAAAGTGCTCAGCTCGCCGAGAAAATGCGATTCAAGCAATAAAATTAAAAATGCTTATTAAACATAAACCAAACGTTGGAGGTGGTCATTTCTTCATGCGCAGTGAATAACTCGGCACTCTAAAGCACCCGAGAGCGTTTTTTTCGATGCCAACCTAACCAGAGTGACGGGAGCGGCACAATTCAGAAAAAGTGCTCAGCTCGCCGAGAAAATGCGATTTAAGCAAAAAAATTAAAAATGCTTATAAAACATAAACCAAACGTTGGAGGTGGTCATTTCTTAATGCGCAGTAATAAACTCGGCACTCTAAAGCACCCGAGAGCGTTTTTTTCGATGCCAACCTAACCAGAGTGACGGGAGCGGCACAATTCAGAAAAAGTGCTCAGCTCGCCGAGAAAATGCGATTTAAGCAATAAAATTAAAAATGCTTATAAAACATAAACCAAACGTTGGAGGTGGTCATTTCTTAATGCGCAGTAATAAACTCGGCACTCTAAAGCACCCGAGAGCGTTTTTTTCGATGCCAACCTAACCAGAGTGACGGGAGCGGCACAATTCAGAAAAAGTGCTCAGCTCGCCGAGAAAATGCGATTTAAGCAATAAAATTAAAAATGCTTATAAAACATAAACCAAACGTTGGAGGTGGTCATTTCTTAATGCGCAGTAATAAACTCGGCACTCTAAAGCACCCGAGAGCGTTTTTTTCGATGCCAACCTAACCAGAGTTACGGGAGCGGCACAATTCAGAAAAAGCGCTCAGCTCGCCGAGAAAATGCGATTTAAGCAATAAAATTAAAAATGCTTATAAAACATAAACCAAACGTTGGAGGTGGTCATTTCTTAATGCGCAGTAATAAACTCGGCACTCTAAAGCACCCGAGAGCGTTTTTTTCGATGCCAACCTAACCAGAGTGACGGGAGCGGCACAATTCAGAAAAAGTGCTCAGCTCGCCGAGAAAATGCGATTTAAGCAATAAAATTAAAAATGCTTATAAAACATAAACCAAACGTTGGAGGTGGTCATTTCTTAATGCGCAGTAATAAACTCGGCACTCTAAAGCACCCGAGAGCGTTTTTTTCGATGCCAACCTAACCAGAGTGACGGGAGCGGCACAATTCAGAAAAAGCGCTCAGCTCGCCGAGAAAATGCGATTTAAGCAATAAAATTAAAAATGCTTATAAAACATAAACCAAACGTTGGAGGTGGTCATTTCTTCATGCGCAGTGATAAACTCGGCACTCTAAAGCACCCGAGAGCGTTTTTTTCGATGCCAACCTAACCAGAGTGACGGGAGCGGCACAATTCAGAAAAAGTGCTCAGCTCGCCGAGAAAATGCGATTTAAGCAATAAAATTAAAAATGCTTATAAAACATAAACCAAACGTTGGAGGTGGTCATTTCTTCATGCGCAGTGATAAACTCGGCACTCTAAAGCACCCGAGAGCGTTTTTTTCGATGCCAACCTAACCAGAGTGACGGGAGCGGCACAATTCAGAAAAAGTGCTCAGCTCGCCGAGAAAATGCGATTCAAGCAATAAAATTAAAAATGCTTATTAAACATAAACCAAACGTTGGAGGTGGTCATTTCTTCATGCGCAGTGAATAACTCGGCACTCTAAAGCACCCGAGAGCGTTTTTTTCGATGCCAACCTAACCAGAGTGACGGGAGCGGCACAATTCAGAAAAAGTGCTCAGCTCGCCGAGAAAATGCGATTTAAGCAATAAAATTAAAAATGCTTATAAAACATAAACCAAACGTTGGAGGTGGTCATTTCTTAATGCGCAGTAATAAACTCGGCACTCTAAAGCACCCGAGAGCGTTTTTTTCGATGCCAACCTAACCAGAGTGACGGGAGCGGCACAATTCAGAAAAAGTGCTCAGCTCGCCGAGAAAATGCGATTTAAGCAATAAAATTAAAAATGCTTATAAAACATAAACCAAACGTTGGAGGTGGTCATTTCTTAATGCGCAGTAATAAACTCGGCACTCTAAAGCACCCGAGAGCGTTTTTTTCGATGCCAACCTAACCAGAGTGACGGGAGCGGCACAATTCAGAAAAAGCGCTCAGCTCGCCGAGAAAATGCGATTTAAGCAATAAAATTAAAAATGCTTATAAAACATAAACCAAACGTTGGAGGTGGTCATTTCTTCGTGCGCAGTGAATAACTCGGCACTCTAAAGCACCCGAGAGCGTTTTTTTCGATGCCAACCTAACCAGAGTGACGGGAGCGGCACAATTCAGAAAAAGTGCTCAGCTCGCCGAGAAAATGCGATTTAAGCAATAAAATTAAAAATGCTTATAAAACATAAACCAAACGTTGGAGGTGGTCATTTCTTAATGCGCAGTAATAAACTCGGCACTCTAAAGCACCCGAGAGCGTTTTTTTCGATGCCAACCTAACCAGAGTGACGGGAGCGGCACAATTCAGAAAAAGCGCTCAGCTCGCCGAGAAAATGCGATTTAAGCAATAAAATTAAAAATGCTTATAAAACATAAACCAAACGTTGGAGGTGGTCATTTCTTAATAAACTCAGCACTCTAAAGCACCCGAGAGCGTTTTTTTCGATGCCAACCTAACCAGAGTGACGGGAGCGGCACAATTCAGAAAAAGTGCTCAGCTCGCCGAGAAAATGCGATTTAAGCAATAAAATTAAAAATGCTTATAAAACATAAACCAAACGTTGGAGGTGGTCATTTCTTCATGCGCAGTGAATAACTCGGCACTCTAAAGCACCCGAGAGCGTTTTTTTCGATGCCAAGTGACGGGAGCGGCACAATTCAGAAAAAGTGCTCAGCTCGCCGAGAAAATGCGATTTAAGCAATAAAATTAAAAATGCTTATAAAACATAAACCAAACGTTGGAGGTGGTCATTTCTTAATGCGCAGTAATAAACTCGGCACTCTAAAGCACCCGAGAGCGTTTTTTTCGATGCCAACCTAACCAGAGTGACGGGAGCGGCACAATTCAGAAAAAGTGCTCAGCTCGCCGAGAAAATGCGATTTAAGCAATAAAATTAAAAATGCTTATAAAACATAAACCAAACGTTGGAGGTGGTCATTTCTTAATGCGCAGTAATAAACTCGGCACTCTAAAGCACCCGAGAGCGTTTTTTTCGATGCCAACCTAACCAGAGTGACGGGAGCGGCACAATTCAGAAAAAGCGCTCAGCTCGCCGAGAAAATGCGATTTAAGCAATAAAATTAAAAATGCTTATAAAACATAAACCAAACGTTGGAGGTGGTCATTTCTTCGTGTGCAGTGAATAACTCGGCACTCTAAAGCACCCGAGAGCGTTTGTTTCGATGCCAACCTAACCAGAGTGACGGGAGCGGCACAATTCAGAAAAAGTGCTCAGCTCGCCGAGAAAATGCGATTTAAGCAATAAAATTAAAAATGCTTATAAAACATAAACCAAACGTTGGAGGTGGTCATTTCTTAATGCGCAGTAATAAACTCGGCACTCTAAAGCACCCGAGAGCGTTTTTTTCGATGCCAACCTAACCAGAGTGACGGGAGCGGCACAATTCAGAAAAAGTGCTCAGCTCGCCGAGAAAATGCGATTTAAGCAATAAAATTAAAAATGCTTATTAAACATAAACCAAACGTTGGAGGTGGTCATTTCTTCATGCGCTGTGAATAACTCGGCACTCTAAAGCACCCGAGAGCGTTTTTTTCGATGCCAACCTAACCAGAGTGACGGGAGCGGCACAATTCAGAAAAAGCGCTCAGCTCGCCGAGAAAATGCGATTTAAGCAATAAAATTAAAAATGCTTATTAAACATAAACCAAACATTGGAGGTGGTCATTTCTTCATGCGCAGTGAATAACTCGGCACTCTAAAGCACCCGAGAACGTTTTTTTCGATGCCAACCTAACCAGAGTGACGGGAGCGGCACAATTCAGAAAAAGCGCTCAGCTCGCCGAGAAAATGCGATTTAAGCAATACAATTAAAAATTCTTATAAAACATAAACCAAACGTTGGAGGTGGTCATTTCTTCATGCGCAGTGATAAACTCGGCACTCTAAAGCACCCGAGAGCGTTTTTTTCGATGCCAACCTAACCAGAGTGACGGGAGCGGCACAATTCAGAAAAAGTGCTCAGCTCGCCGAGAAAATGCGATTTAAGCAATAAAATTAAAAATGCTTATAAAACATAAACCAAACGTTGGAGGTGATCATTTCTTCATGCGCAGTGATAAAGTCGGCACTCTAAAGCACCCGAGAGCGTTTTTTTCGATGCCAACCTAACCAGAGTGACGGGAGCGGCACAATTCAGAAAAAGTGCTCAGCTCGCCGAGAAAATGCGATTTAAGCAATAAAATTAAAAATGCTTATTAAACATAAACCAAACGTTGGAGGTGGTCATTTCTTCATGCACAGTGATAAACTCGGCACTCTAAAGCACCCGAGAGCGTTTTTTTCGATGCCAACCTAACCAGAGTGACGGGAGCGGCACAATTCAGAAAAAGTGCTCAGCTCGCCGAGAAAATGCGATTTAAGCAATAAAATTAAAAATGCTTATAAAACATAAACCAAACGTTGGAGGTGGTCATTTCTTCATGCGCAGTGATAAAGTCGGCACTCTAAAGCACCCGAGAGCGTTTCTTTCGATGCCAACCTAACCAGAGTGACGGGAGCGGCACAATTCAGAAAAAGTGCTCAGCTCGCCGAGAAAATGCGATTTAAGCAATAAAATTAAAAATGCTTATAAAACATAAACCAAACGTTGGAGGTGGTCATTTCTTAATGCGCAGTAATAAACTCGGCACTCTAAAGCACCCGAGAGCGTTTTTTTCGATGCCAACCTAACCAGAGTGACGGGAGCGGCACAATTCAGAAAAAGTGCTCAGCTCGCCGAGAAAATGCGATTTAAGCAATAAAATTAAAAATGCTTATAAAACATAAACCAAACGTTGGAGGTGGTCATTTCTTCGTGTGCAGTGAATAACTCGGCACTCTAAAGCACCCGAGAGCGTTTTTTTCGATGCCAACCTAACCAGAGTGACGGGAGCGGCACAATTCAGAAAAAGTGCTCAGCTCGCCGAGAAAATGCGATTTAAGCAATAAAATTAAAAATGCTTATTAAACATAAACCAAACGTTGGAGGTGGTCATTTCTTCATGCGCAGTGAATAACTCGGCACTCTAAAGCACCCGAAAGCGTTTTTTTCGATGCCAACCTAACCAGAGTGACGGGAGCGGCACAATTCAGAAAAAGCGCTCAGCTCGCCGAGAAAATGCGATTTAAGCAATAAAATTAAAAATGCTTATAAAACATAAACCAAACGTTGGAGGTGGTCATTTCTTAATGCGCAGTAATAAACTCGGCACTCTAAAGCACCCGAGAGCGTTTTTTTCGATGCCAACCTAACCAGAGTGACGGGAGCGGCACAATTCAGAAAAAGTGCTCAGCTCGCCGAGAAAATGCGATTTAAGCAATAAAATTAAAAATGCTTATAAAACATAAACCAAACGTTGGAGGTGGTCATTTCTTAATGCGCAGTAATAAACTCGGCACTCTAAAGCACCCGAGAACGTTTTTTTCGATGCCAACCTAACCAGAGTGACGGGAGCGGCACAATTCAGAAAAAGCGCTCAGCTCGCCGAGAAAATGCGATTTAAGCAATAAAATTAAAAATGCTTATAAAACATAAACCAAACGTTGGAGGTGGTCATTTCTTCGTGTGCAGTGAATAACTCGGCACTCTAAAGCACCCGAGAGCGTTTGTTTCGATGCCAACCTAACCAGAGTGACGGGAGCGGCACAATTCAGAAAAAGTGCTCAGCTCGCCGAGAAAATGCGATTTAAGCAATAAAATTAAAAATGCTTATAAAACATAAACCAAACGTTGGAGGTGGTCATTTCTTAATGCGCAGTAATAAAGTCGGCACTCTAAAGCACCCGAGAGCGTTTTTTTCGATGCCAACCTAACCAGAGTGACGGGAGCGGCACAATTCAGAAAAAGTGCTCAGCTCGCCGAGAAAATGCGATTTAAGCAATAAAATTAAAAATGCTTATTAAACATAAACCAAACGTTGGAGGTGGTCATTTCTTCATGCGCTGTGAATAACTCGGCACTCTAAAGCACCCGAGAGCGTTTTTTTCGATGCCAACCTAACCAGAGTGACGGGAGCGGCACAATTCAGAAAAAGCGCTCAGCTCGCCGAGAAAATGCGATTTAAGCAATAAAATTAAAAATGCTTATTAAACATAAACCAAACATTGGAGGTGGTCATTTCTTCATGCGCAGTGAATAACTCGGCACTCTAAAGCACCCGAGAACGTTTTTTTCGATGCCAACCTAACCAGAGTGACGGGAGCGGCACAATTCAGAAAAAGCGCTCAGCTCGCCGAGAAAATGCGATTTAAGCAATACAATTAAAAATGCTTATAAAACATAAACCAAACGTTGGAGGTGGTCATTTCTTCATGCGCAGTGATAAACTCGGCACTCTAAAGCACCCGAGAGCGTTTTTTTCGATGCCAACCTAACCAGAGTGACGGGAGCGGCACAATTCAGAAAAAGTGCTCAGCTCGCCGAGAAAATGCGATTTAAGCAATAAAATTAAAAATGCTTATAAAACATAAACCAAACGTTGGAGGTGGTCATTTCTTCATGCGCAGTGAATAACTCGGCACTCTAAAGCACCCGAGAGCGTTTTTTTCGATGCCAACCTAACCAGAGTGACGGGAGCGGCACAATTCAGAAAAAGTGCTCAGCTCGCCGAGAAAATGCGATTTAAGCAATAAAATTAAAAATGCTTATTAAACATAAACCAAACGTTGGAGGTGGTCATTTCTTCATGCGCAGTGAATAACTCGGCACTCTAAAGCACCCGAAAGCGTTTTTTTCGATGCCAACCTAACCAGAGTGACGGGAGCGGCACAATTCAGAAAAAGCGCTCAGCTCGCCGAGAAAATGCGATTTAAGCAATAAAATTAAAAATGCTTATAAAACATAAACCAAACGTTGGAGGTGGTCATTTCTTAATGCGCAGTAATAAACTCGGCACTCTAAAGCACCCGAGAGCGTTTTTTTCGATGCCAACCTAACCAGAGTGACGGGAGCGGCACAATTCAGAAAAAGTGCTCAGCTCGCCGAGAAAATGCGATTTAAGCAATAAAATTAAAAATGCTTATAAAACATAAACCAAACGTTGGAGGTGGTCATTTCTTAATGCGCAGTAATAAACTCGGCACTCTAAAGCACCCGAGAGCGTTTTTTTCGATGCCAACCTAACCAGAGTGACGGGAGCGGCACAATTCAGAAAAAGCGCTCAGCTCGCCGAGAAAATGCGATTTAAGCAATAAAATTAAAAATGCTTATAAAACATAAACCAAACGTTGGAGGTGGTCATTTCTTCGTGTGCAGTGAATAACTCGGCACTCTAAAGCACCCGAGAGCGTTTGTTTCGATGCCAACCTAACCAGAGTGACGGGAGCGGCACAATTCAGAAAAAGTGCTCAGCTCGCCGAGAAAATGCGATTTAAGCAATAAAATTAAAAATGCTTATAAAACATAAACCAAACGTTGGAGGTGGTCATTTCTTAATGCGCAGTAATAAACTCGGCACTCTAAAGCACCCGAGAGCGTTTTTTTCGATGCCAACCTAACCAGAGTGACGGGAGCGGCACAATTCAGAAAAAGTGCTCAGCTCGCCGAGAAAATGCGATTTAAGCAATAAAATTAAAAATGCTTATTAAACATAAACCAAACGTTGGAGGTGGTCATTTCTTCATGCGCTGTGAATAACTCGGCACTCTAAAGCACCCGAGAGCGTTTTTTTCGATGCCAACCTAACCAGAGTGACGGGAGCGGCACAATTCAGAAAAAGCGCTCAGCTCGCCGAGAAAATGCGATTTAAGCAATAAAATTAAAAATGCTTATTAAACATAAACCAAACATTGGAGGTGGTCATTTCTTCATGCGCAGTGAATAACTCGGCACTCTAAAGCACCCGAGAACGTTTTTTTCGATGCCAACCTAACCAGAGTGACGGGAGCGGCACAATTCAGAAAAAGCGCTCAGCTCGCCGAGAAAATGCGATTTAAGCAATACAATTAAAAATGCTTATAAAACATAAACCAAACGTTGGAGGTGGTCATTTCTTCATGCGCAGTGATAAACTCGGCACTCTAAAGCACCCGAGAGCGTTTTTTTCGATGCCAACCTAACCAGAGTGACGGGAGCGGCACAATTCAGAAAAAGTGCTCAGCTCGCCGAGAAAATGCGATTTAAGCAATAAAATTAAAAATGCTTATAAAACATAAACCAAACGTTGGAGGTGGTCATTTCTTCATGCGCAGTGAATAACTCGGCACTCTAAAGCACCCGAGAGCGTTTTTTTCGATGCCAACCTAACCAGAGTGACGGGAGCGGCACAATTCAGAAAAAGTGCTCAGCTCGCCGAGAAAATGCGATTTAAGCAATAAAATTAAAAATGCTTATAAAACATAAACCAAACGTTGGAGGTGGTCATTTCTTAATGCGCAGTAATAAACTCGGCACTCTAAAGCACCCGTGAGCGTTTTTTTCGATGCCAACCTAACCAGAGTGACGGGAGCGGCACAATTCAGAAAAAGTGCTCAGCTCGCCGAGAAAATGCGATTTAAGCAATAAAATTAAAAATGCTTATAAAACATAAACCAAACGTTGGAGGTGATCATTTCTTCATGCGCAGTGATAAAGTCGGCACTCTAAAGCACCCGAGAGCGTTTTTTTCGATGCCAACCTAACCAGAGTGACGGGAGCGGCACAATTCAGAAAAAGTGCTCAGCTCGCCGAGAAAATGCGATTTAAGCAATAAAATTAAAAATGCTTATTAAACATAAACCAAACGTTGGAGGTGGTCATTTCTTCATGCGCAGTGATAAACTCGGCACTCTAAAGCACCCGAGAGCGTTTTTTTCGATGCCAACCTAACCAGAGTGACGGGAGCGGCACAATTCAGAAAAAGTGCTCAGCTCGCCGAGAAAATGCGATTTAAGCAATAAAATTAAAAATGCTTATAAAACATAAACCAAACGTTGGAGGTGGTCATTTCTTCATGCGCAGTGATAAAGTCGGCACTCTAAAGCACCCGAGAGCGTTTCTTTCGATGCCAACCTAACCAGAGTGACGGGAGCGGCACAATTCAGAAAAAGTGCTCAGCTCGCCGAGAAAATGCGATTTAAGCAATAAAATTAAAAATGCTTATAAAACATAAACCAAACGTTGGAGGTGGTCATTTCTTAATGCGCAGTAATAAACTCGGCACTCTAAAGCACCCGAGAGCGTTTTTTTCGATGCCAACCTAACCAGAGTGACGGGAGCGGCACAATTCAGAAAAAGTGCTCAGCTCGCCGAGAAAATGCGATTTAAGCAATAAAATTAAAAATGCTTATAAAACATAAACCAAACGTTGGAGGTGGTCATTTCTTCGTGTGCAGTGAATAACTCGGCACTCTAAAGCACCCGAGAGCGTTTTTTTCGATGCCAACCTAACCAGAGTGACGGGAGCGGCACAATTCAGAAAAAGTGCTCAGCTCGCCGAGAAAATGCGATTTAAGCAATAAAATTAAAAATGCTTATTAAACATAAACCAAACGTTGGAGGTGGTCATTTCTTCATGCGCAGTGAATAACTCGGCACTCTAAAGCACCCGAAAGCGTTTTTTTCGATGCCAACCTAACCAGAGTGACGGGAGCGGCACAATTCAGAAAAAGCGCTCAGCTCGCCGAGAAAATGCGATTTAAGCAATAAAATTAAAAATGCTTATAAAACATAAACCAAACGTTGGAGGTGGTCATTTCTTAATGCGCAGTAATAAACTCGGCACTCTAAAGCACCCGAGAGCGTTTTTTTCGATGCCAACCTAACCAGAGTGACGGGAGCGGCACAATTCAGAAAAAGTGCTCAGCTCGCCGAGAAAATGCGATTTAAGCAATAAAATTAAAAATGCTTATAAAACATAAACCAAACGTTGGAGGTGGTCATTTCTTCATGCGCAGTGAATAACTCGGCACTCTAAAGCACCCGAAAGCGTTTTTTTCGATGCCAACCTAACCAGAGTGACGGGAGCGGCACAATTCAGAAAAAGCGCTCAGCTCGCCGAGAAAATGCGATTTAAGCAATAAAATTAAAAATGCTTATAAAACATAAACCAAACGTTGGAGGTGGTCATTTCTTAATGCGCAGTAATAAACTCGGCACTCTAAAGCACCCGAGAGCGTTTTTTTCGATGCCAACCTAACCAGAGTGACGGGAGCGGCACAATTCAGAAAAAGTGCTCAGCTCGCCGAGAAAATGCGATTTAAGCAATAAAATTAAAAATGCTTATAAAACATAAACCAAACGTTGGAGGTGGTCATTTCTTAATGCGCAGTAATAAACTCGGCACTCTAAAGCACCCGAGAGCGTTTTTTTCGATGCCAACCTAACCAGAGTGACGGGAGCGGCACAATTCAGAAAAAGCGCTCAGCTCGCCGAGAAAATGCGATTTAAGCAATAAAATTAAAAATGCTTATAAAACATAAACCAAACGTTGGAGGTGGTCATTTCTTCGTGTGCAGTGAATAACTCGGCACTCTAAAGCACCCGAGAGCGTTTGTTTCGATGCCAACCTAACCAGAGTGACGGGAGCGGCACAATTCAGAAAAAGTGCTCAGCTCGCCGAGAAAATGCGATTTAAGCAATAAAATTAAAAATGCTTATAAAACATAAACCAAACGTTGGAGGTGGTCATTTCCTAATGCGCAGTAATAAAGTCGGCACTCTAAAGCACCCGAGAGCGTTTTTTTCGATGCCAACCTAACCAGAGTGACGGGAGCGGCACAATTCAGAAAAAGTGCTCAGCTCGCCGAGAAAATGCGATTTAAGCAATAAAATTAAAAATGCTTATTAAACATAAACCAAACGTTGGAGGTGGTCATTTCTTCATGCGCTGTGAATAACTCGGCACTCTAAAGCACCCGAGAGCGTTTTTTTCGATGCCAACCTAACCAGAGTGACGGGAGCGGCACAATTCAGAAAAAGCGCTCAGCTCGCCGAGAAAATGCGATTTAAGCAATAAAATTAAAAATGCTTATTAAACATAAACCAAACATTGGAGGTGGTCATTTCTTCATGCGCAGTGAATAACTCGGCACTCTAAAGCACCCGAGAACGTTTTTTTCGATGCCAACCTAACCAGAGTGACGGGAGCGGCACAATTCAGAAAAAGCGCTCAGCTCGCCGAGAAAATGCGATTTAAGCAATACAATTAAAAATGCTTATAAAACATAAACCAAACGTTGGATGTGGTCATTTCTTCATGCGCAGTGATAAACTCGGCACTCTAAAGCACCCGAGAGCGTTTTTTTCGATGCCAACCTAACCAGAGTGACGGGAGCGGCACAATTCAGAAAAAGTGCTCAGCTCGCCGAGAAAATGCGATTTAAGCAATAAAATTAAAAATGCTTATAAAACATAAACCAAACGTTGGAGGTGGTCATTTCTTCATGCGCAGTGAATAACTCGGCACTCTAAAGCACCCGAGAGCGTTTTTTTCGATGCCAACCTAACCAGAGTGACGGGAGCGGCACAATTCAGAAAAAGTGCTCAGCTCGCCGAGAAAATGCGATTTAAGCAATAAAATTAAAAATGCTTATTAAACATAAACCAAACGTTGGAGGTGGTCATTTCTTCATGCGCAGTGAATAACTCGGCACTCTAAAGCACCCGAAAGCGTTTTTTTCGATGCCAACCTAACCAGAGTGACGGGAGCGGCACAATTCAGAAAAAGCGCTCAGCTCGCCGAGAAAATGCGATTTAAGCAATAAAATTAAAAATGCTTATAAAACATAAACCAAACGTTGGAGGTGGTCATTTCTTAATGCGCAGTAATAAACTCGGCACTCTAAAGCACCCGAGAGCGTTTTTTTCGATGCCAACCTAACCAGAGTGACGGGAGCGGCACAATTCAGAAAAAGTGCTCAGCTCGCCGAGAAAATGCGATTTAAGCAATAAAATTAAAAATGCTTATAAAACATAAACCAAACGTTGGAGGTGGTCATTTCTTAATGCGCAGTAATAAACTCGGCACTCTAAAGCACCCGAGAGCGTTTTTTTCGATGCCAACCTAACCAGAGTGACGGGAGCGGCACAATTCAGAAAAAGCGCTCAGCTCGCCGAGAAAATGCGATTTAAGCAATAAAATTAAAAATGCTTATAAAACATAAACCAAACGTTGGAGGTGGTCATTTCTTCGTGTGCAGTGAATAACTCGGCACTCTAAAGCACCCGAGAGCGTTTGTTTCGATGCCAACCTAACCAGAGTGACGGGAGCGGCACAATTCAGAAAAAGTGCTCAGCTCGCCGAGAAAATGCGATTTAAGCAATAAAATTAAAAATGCTTATAAAACATAAACCAAACGTTGGAGGTGGTCATTTCTTAATGCGCAGTAATAAACTCGGCACTCTAAAGCACCCGAGAGCGTTTTTTTCGATGCCAACCTAACCAGAGTGACGGGAGCGGCACAATTCAGAAAAAGTGCTCAGCTCGCCGAGAAAATGCGATTTAAGCAATAAAATTAAAAATGCTTATTAAACATAAACCAAACGTTGGAGGTGGTCATTTCTTCATGCGCTGTGAATAACTCGGCACTCTAAAGCACCCGAGAGCGTTTTTTTCGATGCCAACCTAACCAGAGTGACGGGAGCGGCACAATTCAGAAAAAGCGCTCAGCTCGCCGAGAAAATGCGATTTAAGCAATAAAATTAAAAATGCTTATTAAACATAAACCAAACATTGGAGGTGGTCATTTCTTCATGCGCAGTGAATAACTCGGCACTCTAAAGCACCCGAGAACGTTTTTTTCGATGCCAACCTAACCAGAGTGACGGGAGCGGCACAATTCAGAAAAAGCGCTCAGCTCGCCGAGAAAATGCGATTTAAGCAATAAAATTAAAAATGCTTATAAAACATAAACCAAACGTTGGAGGTGGTCATTTCTTCGTGTGCAGTGAATAACTCGGCACTCTAAAGCACCCGAGAGCGTTTTTTTCGATGCCAACCTAACCAGAGTGACGGGAGCGGCACAATTCAGAAAAAGTGCTCAGCTCGCCGAGAAAATGCGATTTAAGCAATAAAATTAAAAATGCTTATTAAACATAAACCAAACGTTGGAGGTGGTCATTTCTTCATGCGCAGTGAATAACTCGGCACTCTAAAGCACCCGAAAGCGTTTTTTTCGATGCCAACCTAACCAGAGTGACGGGAGCGGCACAATTCAGAAAAAGCGCTCAGCTCGCCGAGAAAATGCGATTTAAGCAATAAAATTAAAAATGCTTATAAAACATAAACCAAACGTTGGAGGTGGTCATTTCTTAATGCGCAGTAATAAACTCGGCACTCTAAAGCACCCGAGAGCGTTTTTTTCGATGCCAACCTAACCAGAGTGACGGGAGCGGCACAATTCAGAAAAAGTGCTCAGCTCGCCGAGAAAATGCGATTTAAGCAATAAAATTAAAAATGCTTATAAAACATAAACCAAACGTTGGAGGTGGTCATTTCTTCATGCGCAGTGAATAACTCGGCACTCTAAAGCACCCGAAAGCGTTTTTTTCGATGCCAACCTAACCAGAGTGACGGGAGCGGCACAATTCAGAAAAAGCGCTCAGCTCGCCGAGAAAATGCGATTTAAGCAATAAAATTAAAAATGCTTATAAAACATAAACCAAACGTTGGAGGTGGTCATTTCTTAATGCGCAGTAATAAACTCGGCACTCTAAAGCACCCGAGAGCGTTTTTTTCGATGCCAACCTAACCAGAGTGACGGGAGCGGCACAATTCAGAAAAAGTGCTCAGCTCGCCGAGAAAATGCGATTTAAGCAATAAAATTAAAAATGCTTATAAAACATAAACCAAACGTTGGAGGTGGTCATTTCTTAATGCGCAGTAATAAACTCGGCACTCTAAAGCACCCGAGAGCGTTTTTTTCGATGCCAACCTAACCAGAGTGACGGGAGCGGCACAATTCAGAAAAAGCGCTCAGCTCGCCGAGAAAATGCGATTTAAGCAATAAAATTAAAAATGCTTATAAAACATAAACCAAACGTTGGAGGTGGTCATTTCTTCGTGTGCAGTGAATAACTCGGCACTCTAAAGCACCCGAGAGCGTTTGTTTCGATGCCAACCTAACCAGAGTGACGGGAGCGGCACAATTCAGAAAAAGTGCTCAGCTCGCCGAGAAAATGCGATTTAAGCAATAAAATTAAAAATGCTTATAAAACATAAACCAAACGTTGGAGGTGGTCATTTCCTAATGCGCAGTAATAAAGTCGGCACTCTAAAGCACCCGAGAGCGTTTTTTTCGATGCCAACCTAACCAGAGTGACGGGAGCGGCACAATTCAGAAAAAGTGCTCAGCTCGCCGAGAAAATGCGATTTAAGCAATAAAATTAAAAATGCTTATTAAACATAAACCAAACGTTGGAGGTGGTCATTTCTTCATGCGCTGTGAATAACTCGGCACTCTAAAGCACCCGAGAGCGTTTTTTTCGATGCCAACCTAACCAGAGTGACGGGAGCGGCACAATTCAGAAAAAGCGCTCAGCTCGCCGAGAAAATGCGATTTAAGCAATAAAATTAAAAATGCTTATTAAACATAAACCAAACATTGGAGGTGGTCATTTCTTCATGCGCAGTGAATAACTCGGCACTCTAAAGCACCCGAGAACGTTTTTTTCGATGCCAACCTAACCAGAGTGACGGGAGCGGCACAATTCAGAAAAAGCGCTCAGCTCGCCGAGAAAATGCGATTTAAGCAATACAATTAAAAATGCTTATAAAACATAAACCAAACGTTGGATGTGGTCATTTCTTCATGCGCAGTGATAAACTCGGCACTCTAAAGCACCCGAGAGCGTTTTTTTCGATGCCAACCTAACCAGAGTGACGGGAGCGGCACAATTCAGAAAAAGTGCTCAGCTCGCCGAGAAAATGCGATTTAAGCAATAAAATTAAAAATGCTTATAA
Organism: Syngnathus typhle; assembly: GCF_033458585.1. Taxonomy (NCBI): domain Eukaryota; kingdom Metazoa; phylum Chordata; class Actinopteri; order Syngnathiformes; family Syngnathidae; genus Syngnathus; species Syngnathus typhle. The sequence continues at coordinate 12,875,788 of NC_083752.1, forward strand.
AACATAAACCAAACGTTGGAGGTGGTCATTTCTTCATGCGCAGTGAATAACTCGGCACTCTAAAGCACCCGAGAGCGTTTTTTTCGATGCCAACCTAACCAGAGTGACGGGAGCGGCACAATTCAGAAAAAGTGCTCAGCTCGCCGAGAAAATGCGATTTAAGCAATAAAATTAAAAATGCTTATTAAACATAAACCAAACGTTGGAGGTGGTCATTTCTTCATGCGCAGTGAATAACTCGGCACTCTAAAGCACCCGAAAGCGTTTTTTTCGATGCCAACCTAACCAGAGTGACGGGAGCGGCACAATTCAGAAAAAGCGCTCAGCTCGCCGAGAAAATGCGATTTAAGCAATAAAATTAAAAATGCTTATAAAACATAAACCAAACGTTGGAGGTGGTCATTTCTTAATGCGCAGTAATAAACTCGGCACTCTAAAGCACCCGAGAGCGTTTTTTTCGATGCCAACCTAACCAGAGTGACGGGAGCGGCACAATTCAGAAAAAGTGCTCAGCTCGCCGAGAAAATGCGATTTAAGCAATAAAATTAAAAATGCTTATAAAACATAAACCAAACGTTGGAGGTGGTCATTTCTTAATGCGCAGTAATAAACTCGGCACTCTAAAGCACCCGAGAGCGTTTTTTTCGATGCCAACCTAACCAGAGTGACGGGAGCGGCACAATTCAGAAAAAGCGCTCAGCTCGCCGAGAAAATGCGATTTAAGCAATAAAATTAAAAATGCTTATAAAACATAAACCAAACGTTGGAGGTGGTCATTTCTTCGTGTGCAGTGAATAACTCGGCACTCTAAAGCACCCGAGAGCGTTTGTTTCGATGCCAACCTAACCAGAGTGACGGGAGCGGCACAATTCAGAAAAAGTGCTCAGCTCGCCGAGAAAATGCGATTTAAGCAATAAAATTAAAAATGCTTATAAAACATAAACCAAACGTTGGAGGTGGTCATTTCTTAATGCGCAGTAATAAACTCGGCACTCTAAAGCACCCGAGAGCGTTTTTTTCGATGCCAACCTAACCAGAGTGACGGGAGCGGCACAATTCAGAAAAAGTGCTCAGCTCGCCGAGAAAATGCGATTTAAGCAATAAAATTAAAAATGCTTATTAAACATAAACCAAACGTTGGAGGTGGTCATTTCTTCATGCGCTGTGAATAACTCGGCACTCTAAAGCACCCGAGAGCGTTTTTTTCGATGCCAACCTAACCAGAGTGACGGGAGCGGCACAATTCAGAAAAAGCGCTCAGCTCGCCGAGAAAATGCGATTTAAGCAATAAAATTAAAAATGCTTATTAAACATAAACCAAACATTGGAGGTGGTCATTTCTTCATGCGCAGTGAATAACTCGGCACTCTAAAGCACCCGAGAACGTTTTTTTCGATGCCAACCTAACCAGAGTGACGGGAGCGGCACAATTCAGAAAAAGCGCTCAGCTCGCCGAGAAAATGCGATTTAAGCAATACAATTAAAAATGCTTATAAAACATAAACCAAACGTTGGAGGTGGTCATTTCTTCATGCGCAGTGATAAACTCGGCACTCTAAAGCACCCGAGAGCGTTTTTTTCGATGCCAACCTAACCAGAGTGACGGGAGCGGCACAATTCAGAAAAAGTGCTCAGCTCGCCGAGAAAATGCGATTTAAGCAATAAAATTAAAAATGCTTATAAAACATAAACCAAACGTTGGAGGTGGTCATTTCTTCATGCGCAGTGAATAACTCGGCACTCTAAAGCACCCGAGAGCGTTTTTTTCGATGCCAACCTAACCAGAGTGACGGGAGCGGCACAATTCAGAAAAAGTGCTCAGCTCGCCGAGAAAATGCGATTTAAGCAATAAAATTAAAAATGCTTATAAAACATAAACCAAACGTTGGAGGTGGTCATTTCTTAATGCGCAGTAATAAACTCGGCACTCTAAAGCACCCGTGAGCGTTATTTTCGATGCCAACCTAACCAGAGTGACGGGAGCGGCACAATTCAGAAAAAGTGCTCAGCTCGCCGAGAAAATGCGATTTAAGCAATAAAATTAAAAAATGCTTATTAAACATAAACCAAACGTTGGAGGTGGTCATTTCTTCATGCGCAGTGATAAACTCGGCACTCTAAAGCACCCGAGAGCGTTTTTTTCGATGCCAACCTAACCAGAGTGACGGGAGCGGCACAATTCAGAAAAAGTGCTCAGCTCGCCGAGAAAATGCGATTTAAGCAATAAAATTAAAAATGCTTATTAAACATAAACCAAACGTTGGAGGTGATCATTTCTTCATGCGCAGTGATAAAGTCGGCACTCTAAAGCACCCGAGAGCGTTTTTTTCGATGCCAACCTAACCAGAGTGACGGGAGCGGCACAATTCAGAAAAAGTGCTCAGCTCGCCGAGAAAATGCGATTTAAGCAATAAAATTAAAAATGCTTATTAAACATAAACCAAACGTTGGAGGTGGTCATTTCTTCATGCGCAGTGATAAACTCGGCACTCTAAAGCACCCGAGAGCGTTTTTTTCGATGCCAACCTAACCAGAGTGACGGGAGCGGCACAATTCAGAAAAAGTGCTCAGCTCGCCGAGAAAATGCGATTTAAGCAATAAAATTAAAAATGCTTATAAAACATAAACCAAACGTTGGAGGTGGTCATTTCTTAATGCGCAGTAATAAACTCGGCACTCTAAAGCACCCGTGAGCGTTTTTTTCAATGCCAACCTAACCAGAGTGACGGGAGCGGCACAATTCAGAAAAAGTGCTCAGCTCGCCGAGAAAATGCGATTTAAGCAATAAAATTAAAAATGCTTATAAAACATAAACCAAACGTTGGAGGTGATCATTTCTTCATGCGCAGTGATAAAGTCGGCACTCTAAAGCACCCGAGAGCGTTTTTTTCGATGCCAACCTAACCAGAGTGACGGGAGCGGCACAATTCAGAAAAAGTGCTCAGCTCGCCGAGAAAATGCGATTTAAGCAATAAAATTAAAAAATGCTTATTAAACATAAACCAAACGTTGGAGGTGGTCATTTCTTCATGCGCAGTGATAAACTCGGCACTCTAAAGCACCCGAGAGCGTTTTTTTCGATGCCAACCTAACCAGAGTGACGGGAGCGGCACAATTCAGAAAAAGTGCTCAGCTCGCCGAGAAAATGCGATTTAAGCAATAAAATTAAAAATGCTTATAAAACATAAACCAAACGTTGGAGGTGGTCATTTCTTAATGCGCAGTAATAAACTCGGCACTCTAAAGCACCCGAGAGCGTTTTTTTCGATGCCAACCTAACCAGAGTGACGGGAGCGGCACAATTCAGAAAAAGTGCTCAGCTCGCCGAGAAAATGCGATTTAAGCAATAAAATTAAAAATGCTTATTAAACATAAACCAAACGTTGGAGGTGGTCATTTCTTCATGCGCAGTGAATAACTCGGCACTCTAAAGCACCCGAAAGCGTTTTTTTCGATGCCAACCTAACCAGAGTGACGGGAGCGGCACAATTCAGAAAAAGCGCTCAGCTCGCCGAGAAAATGCGATTTAAGCAATAAAATTAAAAATGCTTATAAAACATAAACCAAACGTTGGAGGTGGTCATTTCTTAATGCGCAGTAATAAACTCGGCACTCTAAAGCACCCGAGAGCGTTTTTTTCGATGCCAACCTAACCAGAGTGACGGGAGCGGCACAATTCAGAAAAAGTGCTCAGCTCGCCGAGAAAATGCGATTTAAGCAATAAAATTAAAAATGCTTATAAAACATAAACCAAACGTTGGAGGTGGTCATTTCTTAATGCGCAGTAATAAACTCGGCACTCTAAAGCACCCGAGAGCGTTTTTTTCGATGCCAACCTAACCAGAGTGACGGGAGCGGCACAATTCAGAAAAAGCGCTCAGCTCGCCGAGAAAATGCGATTTAAGCAATAAAATTAAAAATGCTTATAAAACATAAACCAAACGTTGGAGGTGGTCATTTCTTCATGCGCAGTGAATAACTCGGCACTCTAAAGCACCCGAGAGCGTTTTTTTCGATGCCAAGTGACGGGAGCGGCACAATTCAGAAAAAGTGCTCAGCTCGCCGAGAAAATGCGATTTAAGCAATAAAATTAAAAATGCTTATAAAACATAAACCAAACGTTGGAGGTGGTCATTTCTTAATGCGCAGTAATAAACTCGGCACTCTAAAGCACCCGAGAGCGTTTTTTTCGATGCCAACCTAACCAGAGTGACGGGAGCGGCACAATTCAGAAAAAGTGCTCAGCTCGCCGAGAAAATGCGATTTAAGCAATAAAATTAAAAATGCTTATAAAACATAAACCAAACGTTGGAGGTGGTCATTTCTTAATGCGCAGTAATAAACTCGGCACTCTAAAGCACCCGAGAGCGTTTTTTTCGATGCCAACCTAACCAGAGTGACGGGAGCGGCACAATTCAGAAAAAGCGCTCAGCTCGCCGAGAAAATGCGATTTAAGCAATAAAATTAAAAATGCTTATAAAACATAAACCAAACGTTGGAGGTGGTCATTTCTTCGTGTGCAGTGAATAACTCGGCACTCTAAAGCACCCGAGAGCGTTTTTTTCGATGCCAACCTAACCAGAGTGACGGGAGCGGCACAATTCAGAAAAAGCGCTCAGCTCGCCGAGAAAATGCGATTTAAGCAATAAAATTAAAAATGCTTATAAAACATAAACCAAACGTTGGAGGTGGTCATTTCTTCATGCGCAGTGAATAACTCGGCACTCTAAAGCACCCGAGAGCGTTTTTTTCGATGCCAACCTAACCAGAGTGACGGGAGCGGCACAATTCAGAAAAAGCGCTCAGCTCGCCGAGAAAATGCGATTTAAGCAATAAAATTAAAAATGCTTATAAAACATAAACCAAACGTTGGAGGTGGTCATTTCTTCATGCGCAGTGATAAACTCGGCACTCTAAAGCACCCGAGAGCGTTTTTTTCGATGCCAACCTAACCAGAGTGACGGGAGCGGCACAATTCAGAAAAAGTGGTCAGCTCGCCGAGAAAATGCGATTTAAGCAATAAAATTAAAAATGCTTATAAAACATAAACCAAACGTTGGAGGTGGTCATTTCTTCATGCGCAGTGAATAACTCGGCACTCTAAAGCACCCGAGAGCGTTTTTTTCGATGCCAACCTAACCAGAGTGACGGGAGCGGCACAATTCAGAAAAAGTGCTCAGCTCGCCGAGAAAATGCGATTTAAGCAATAAAATTAAAAATGCTTATAAAACATAAACCAAACGTTGGAGGTGGTCATTTCTTAATGCGCAGTAATAAACTCGGCACTCTAAAGCACCCGAGAGCGTTTTTTTCGATGCCAACCTAACCAGAGTGACGGGAGCGGCACAATTCAGAAAAAGTGCTCAGCTCGCCGAGAAAATGCGATTTAAGCAATAAAATTAAAAATGCTTATAAAACATAAACCAAACGTTGGAGGTGGTCATTTCTTCATGCGCAGTGATAAACTCGGCACTCTAAAGCACCCGAGAGCGTTTTTTTCGATGCCAACCTAACCAGAGTGACGGGAGCGGCACAATTCAGAAAAAGTGCTCAGCTCGCCGAAAAAATGCGATTTAAGCAATAAAATTAAAAATGCTTATAAAACATAAACCAAACGTTGGAGGTGGTCATTTCTTAATGCGCAGTAATAAACTCGGCACTCTAAAGCACCCGAGAGCGTTTTTTTCGATGCCAACCTAACCAGAGTGACGGGAGCGGCACAATTCAGAAAAAGTGCTCAGCTCGCCGAGAAAATGCGATTTAAGCAATAAAATTAAAAATGCTTATAAAACATAAACCAAACGTTGGAGGTGGTCATTTCTTCATGCGCAGTGATAAAGTCGGCACTCTAAAGCACCCGAGAGCGTTTTTTTCGATGCCAACCTAACCAGAGTGACGGGAGCGGCACAATTCAGAAAAAGTGCTCAGCTCGCCGAGAAAATGCGATTTAAGCAATAAAATTAAAAATGCTTATTAAACATAAACCAAACGTTGGAGGTGGTCATTTCTTCATGCGCAGTGATAAACTCGGCACTCTAAAGCACCCGAGAGCGTTTTTTTCGATGCCAACCTAACCAGAGTGACGGGAGCGGCACAATTCAGAAAAAGTGCTCAGCTCGCCGAGAAAATGCGATTTAAGCAATAAAATTAAAAATGCTTATAAAACATAAACCAAACGTTGGAGGTGGTCATTTCTTCATGCGCAGTGATAAACTCGGCACTCTAAAGCACCCGAGAGCGTTTTTTTCGATGCCAACCTAACCAGAGTGACGGGAGCGGCACAATTCAGAAAAAGTGCTCAGCTCGCCGAGAAAATGCGATTTAGGCAATAAAATTAAAAATGCTTATAAAACATAAACCAAACGTTGGAGGTGGTCATTTCTTAAACTCGGCACTCTAAAGCACCCGAGAGCGTTTTTTTCGATGCCAACCTAACCAGAGTGACGGGAGCGGCACAATTCAGAAAAAGCGCTCAGCTCGCCGAGAAAATGCGATTTAAGCAATAAAATTAAAAATGCTTATAAAACATAAACCAAACGTTGGAGGTGGTCATTTCTTCATGCGCAGTGAATAACTCGGCACTCTAAAGCACCCGAGAGCATTTTTTTCGATGCCAAGTGACGGGAGCGGCACAATTCAGAAAAAGTGCTCAGCTCGCCGAGAAAATGCGATTTAAGCAATAAAATTAAAAATGCTTATAAAACATAAACCAAACGTTGGAGGTGGTCATTTCTTAATGCGCAGCAATAAACTCGGCACTCTAAAGCACCCGAGAGCGTTTTTTTCGATGCCAACCTAACCAGAGTGACGGGAGCGGCACAATTCAGAAAAAGTGCTCAGCTCGCCGAGAAAATGCGATTTAAGCAATAAAATTAAAAATGCTTATAAAACATAAACCAAACGTTGGAGGTGATCATTTCTTAATGCGCAGTAATAAACTCGGCACTCTAAAGCACCCGAGAGCGTTTTTTTCGATGCCAACCTAACCAGAGTGACGGGAGCGGCACAATTCAGAAAAAGTGCTCAGCTCGCCGAGAAAATGCGATTTAAGCAATAAAATTAAAAATGCTTATTAAACATAAACCAAACGTTGGAGGTGGTCATTTCTTCATGCGCAGTGAATAACTCGGCACTCTAAAGCACCCGAGAGCGTTTTTTTCGATGCCAACCTAACCAGAGTGACGGGAGCGGCACAATTAAGAAAAAGCGCTCAGTTCGCCGAGAAAATGCGATTTAAGCAATAAAATTAAAAATGCTTATAAAACATAAACCAAACGTTGGAGGTGGTCATTTCTTAATGCGCAGTAATAAACTCGGCACTCTAAAGCACCCGAGAGCGTTTTTTTCGATGCCAACCTAACCAGAGTGACGGGAGCGGCACAATTCAGAAAAAGTGCTCAGCTCGCCGAGAAAATGCGATTTAAGCAATAAAATTAAAAATGCTTATAAAATATAAACAAAACGTTGGAGGTGGTCATTTCTTAATGCGCAGTAATAAACTCGGCACTCTAAAGCACCCGAGAGCGTTTTTTTCGATGCCAACCTAACCAGAGTGACGGGAGCGGCACAATTCAGAAAAAGTCCTCAGCTCGCCGAGAAAATGCGATTTAAGCAATAAAATTAAAAATGCTTATTAAACATAAACCAAACGTTGGAGGTGGTCATTTCTTCATGCGCAGTGATAGACTCGGCACTCTAAAGCACCCGAGAGCGTTTTTTTCGATGCCAACCTAACCAGAGTGACGGGAGCGGCACAATTCAGAAAAAGTGCTCAGCTCGCCGAGAAAATGCGATTTAAGCAATAAAATTAAAAATGCTTATAAAACATAAACCAAACGTTGGAGGTGGTCATTTCTTAATGCGCAGTAATAAACTGGGCACTCTAAAGCACCCGAGAGCGTTTTTTTCGATGCCAACCTAACCAGAGTGACGGGAGCGGCACAATTCAGAAAAAGTGCTCAGCTCGCCGAGAAAATGCGATTTAAGCAATAAAATTAAAAATGCTTATAAAACATAAACCAAACGTTGGAGGTGATTATTTCTTCATGCGCAGTGATAAAGTCGGCACTCTAAAGCACCTGTGGTGAATTCTCTTCGATGGTCAGCTGGTCTTCCAAACAAGATGGTGAAAAAGTGGCTGGCTTGGGGAAGGAAAACTTCAGTCACACATGGCTGATTGGGGAAAGATTTTATTCAACCGATGTCAGAGAGAAGTGTCTCGCGCCCTAGCCAAGATGTCGAGTTCCCTTTGTCTACCCTCGTCCTAAACCTTATACTCTTGCGCTTCCCTCCACGCGGGAGCGCGCGGATGGGGCTGTTGGCTGACCTATGACCCCGCAGTTGCCTCCTCAGCTCTACATCATGTGTATCTTAGCAGTTGTTAATGGAAGCCAGATGTGTCTGGCGCCAACGAGTCTACCTTCCTGGACCAAGCCCTAAACAATACCACACGAACCTGACCCGAACATGCCCTGGTCGTACTTAGGCTTACTAGTGAGATATACATTGCATGATACCAGAATAAAAATTCACAACATACCCCCCTGCCGGGGCACATCAAGTGCCCCGGCAACAACTCAACACGAAAAAGACATCGGTACATCCAAAAACCTACCCCCAACCATTTTATGGTCTTCGACTACAATTTGGACCTATTTGTCTCATCCTAAACCATGCTCAAGGCATGCTACTTAAGGTTACATTAACTAGGAAAGCTCAACCTAATTTAATAGCAAATTCCTCCCTGACAGCAATCTGAGGCCTCTCAGGAACCACATTTGACCAAGATCGAATCCCCCAACCCCATTAACTGATTGACGCCGTCCGCACACCCCCCTTCGGCAATATATCACCAACGCCATCAATTTGGAGAGGAAAAGTTTGCTGTGGCCCGTTAGAAGCCCCAAAAAGTTGCCGGACCGCCGTCGAAAAAACCCCGCCAATCTAATGACGAGGAAAAAGAGGGAGGCCCATTCTACACCCCCGGAGGCGCCTCTCACCTGGCGAGAGTCAGGTGAAGGGAGCTCCGGCACACACCACATTTCACAAAGCGTAGCATGAGCCCTAAACACAGCAACAAGCAGAACCATGACCCTCAAATACAGATCGCTCAACATGCAACGTCGTATCGTAAACATGCCACGGGGCAAGCAAATGAGGTCACATAATAAAGTAAATATCATGGCAACAAAACAACGATGTAACACAGTGAGGTATATAAAAACGAATCGTCAAAGCCTGCGAGAACATTAAACCCGTCGTCGCGCTGCCCCCCTTGCATGCACAAGTGCGTGCAGATATGAAATCCAGTCCACTGAGCCGTCAGTGGAAAATAGCACTAGTAGTAGACGGCACTGTCCCGGGCCGGCTGTCCGTTCAGTGTCCTCCTGTTGCTTATGATGGCCGTTGAATCCCGTGCAAGGCCCCGGTCAGCACCCAGGCGACCTATGACAAGCTAAAGCTACTGTCTGTATCAAGTGACGTTAACAGTGCAAACATGTGAAGTCATAATGGCAAAAGCCGCAGCCCAGGCCGGACGTCCTTCCGGCCCCGACGGCCACCGCTGGCAGGGCAACACAACCCGATAGCTCCAGTGTTTCCAGCCCCCTCAAATAATTATTTGGCGGTGATGGGGCAACGAGGAAAAAGCTGTGTCAATCGTCTCATCGAAATCTCATCAGAACGCCCGAGGGCTCCCGACACCTACCCCTCGTTTCCAGAGGCCCACGCGGTCCCTGAAACAAACAAACAAACAAACAAGCAAACAAACAAGCAAACAAACAAGCAAACACTCCAGGACTCATTCCCCTCATTTCTCGTCGTGCCGACAGCGTTGCTAGCTCCCCCCAGTCACAATGTAAATTCTACCTGTTCCTGGTAGCCTTTCCTGTCGCAGATGTCCCTGTCTCAATCACACTGTCATCTTTCTGAAGTCCCGTCAGTCATGTCACTTCAGCCGCTCTTTTTCCCGTCCAAATACTATTTGTCACCCCCAAATTCCTTCTTCAGTCTAAAGATGTGTAGCATTCTCAAACCGGTACCCCTCACAATACTGTAGTTTCCTAGGTCTGTACCTTTATGTATCTGTGCCTTATGTTTGAGCCACCTCACTGTTCAAACCAGTCATCATTCTGAAACAACGCTCACGTAATCTTTTCAAAACGGTACAGCCACTCAAATCCTTTCTGTATTCGTTATGCAAACTACTCGTCCTAAAATGTATAATTAAACCTTTGCCCTGTAATAGCAGCTTTAATGCAGTCACGCGTTCAGAAATTTCCCCCTTCCTTGTCTCTGGCCCCGTCGTCCTCTGACATTCAATGACCTTCCAAACTTTTGTCGTGTACTGTGCCACTGTCCATTCCCAAATCACTGTATGATTTGTCCTTCGTACTTTGTCATTGAAAAACCTTAAACCTTATTGTCACTAAATTGTTACCACGCTTCGCATCCATTCCAGGCTGTTGTCCCCCGTTAACTCCCTTTCTTTCAAGATGCTTCTTCCGCTCCTTCCGTCACTGCTAGTTGAATTCTGGCGTGTCCTGTTAAAGCTTAAAAACAAGTGAATTTGGAAAAAACTTTGTATATCACAATTACAAATTGCAACCTACTCACCCCTTTCTGTTTTACCACTCCCCCCTTTTGACACATTCACCCAATGTGTCATTACGTATCAAAAGGAACCTGCAAAGCGTCCCCTCTCATCACCACACTCATTGTAGCCAGGCCCACGGAACCTCTAGCTTCCATCTGGGCCCCGGGACCGTCACCCCAAGTCTCTGAAACTTGACTGTCCACCACACACTCGGCAACACACACAAAAATCAGCGCACTCCTGTCAGTGAGCTTATAGCCCTGCTGACAGCGGACATTTGTACACACAAAAACAGACATCAAGTATCAAAACAAAAACAGTCATAAAATGAATCCTGGCGCTCGGGGATCCTGTCCTGAAAACCATGTAATCAACAAGTTCATTATAAAAACCAAAAGGGCAAGGGTTAACATATTCTCGTAAATTCAACACAAACGTTCCACGAACGCAATCGACAACCTGCAAGAACGAAAACAAGTTACGCAAGCAGCGCGCAATCCGCTCCTTGGCTGGCGGCCGTTGCTGCTGCTGCAAAAAATCAAGTCACACAGAAAACCAAAGCAGAGCTCGCTCATGTCGCAAGCAAGCTCAAGCGTCAAACATTTGGTCACTGTCCACCTAGTCCGTCACCCCGTTGGGTGAGCTCAAGGTCGTCACACGTCAAATTGTCCAAAGTCTTGATGTTCAATACTAGTTCTGTCTTGTCTGACCATATCACTGAAACGGGCCTTCTCCATCGAACCGTTTGGTTGTCGATGGTGCCCCTGATTGATCATTGAACCATGGTTCCGATCAGAACTCATCACTTACCAGTTCCAGTCCCTCCGATCTGTACCACCCCTTCAGGTGAGAGGAATTTTATCCTCAACGGCAAACACATCATCCCAACTTCAGACCTCTCTGGCCAATCATACTGCGCACACACAGCCGTAGATGATCCCATGCGCACTCACCCATCCACACACTCACAGACACACTCATCCGTCTCTATCACTCAGCTCTCCCCCCAAACCAAGCAAAGTTAGTATGTTAGTGTGTAGGCAAATATTGACTCCTAATAGTGACTCTTCACATTCGGACATACTCGTCAACATGACCTATTATAAAATCTCCAATTCAATTTTCCATAAACTCGCCCATCAGATTCATCGCAAATTGTCATATATGTCTATCTGAGGGACTAACTGTGGGACCCGCGTTTTGAGGGAGCCTCCATACCCTCGTATTGGTCCTACAAACTCGATCTCTATTACTTATGTTAATTAAATTCAATAAAGATGGGTCAGACTATTCTCTCTGGCTTTTTACGCCATCATTTGGCTCTCCCCCTTTTTTCCTGTTGTCTTGCTCAAAACTGTTTCTCAGTCTGCTTCTCTTTATTGCCCCTCTTGGCGAGTCTCACTCCCCCCCTCATTTTTTTTTTTTCTTCTTCTTCCTAAAACTCCTGCCTGTCGCACCATCCAACACCTCTCCCTACTTCCTTAAGTGGTCGCCTATCACCACTCCTTTCATCAGCCCACTCGCGCGGTCTGCCCCCCTTCTGCAAAGCTGCAGCTCCACACAGGGAGCGCTGAGCCTTCTCCCTCGAATGAGCTGTTTTTAATGTAATTCACGTCATTGCTGTCCAGATCTTCTATCCTCAATCTCCCTCGCTGTCAATTCCTGTTAAAATGGCAGATTCCAACTTGCTCTAATCCCATCTTTGACAATGGAGTTTGCCCTTATCAACCCTTCGAATATCTATGTCCTCCTATTATCTTCGCCTCCACCTCTTAGTAGTTCTTTTGACAGAATCTCCTATTGGTAACCCTACAGCGGACTGTTTAGCATATAATCCCTTACTTCGCTCTCCTGCTTCTACATTGCCATGTGGGTGCAGTTGAATTTGAGCCCTATCTCAGTCATTATCTTGTTACCTGTGGCCTTGTGCGACTCCTATGCATGAATGTGTGAAAGTAAAAAATTTAACGGATCCAACTTTCTGACTACCCAACCTCCACTATGGTGCAACAAACTTCCATCGTATTGAGTAGGTACATCGAGCGTCGTAGCTTCTTCTTGGCTGAATCCACTTTAGTCTAGATGTCCCATTCTAAAATGTATCTAACTCGATTTCTACTTCTCATGTCTGGTGAGCCAAAACATCAGATCTCACTCTTGTTTCTCACCGTTTTAGCCCATTTGTTTTATTCAAATCTGTTCAATCTCTGACCATGATGCTTCTCTCTGTAGCTCTACGCATTATTCAATCCTTTATCAAATCTCCTCAGTTCTGTCAAACCCAGTGCACAATGAAGCTCCTGTCCACTCTAACCCAAGCCCCACGAGGTCTTAGCACCGCCAGGAGTGCGATTTGGCCGTCGGACATTTCAAGTCCATATCTTCTGCCGCACCTCACCCTCTCAAGATGGTGTCCTTTTGTTGTTGCTTCAGAGCCAACACATCCATCACTCTCGAATGAGTCCATTGTTCAAATGTCCATTTTTTCTTCAACATTGTGAGTTCCTCCACTTCTCACTGTCTTTTCTCGTCTCCGAGGATGTTGTCTATCCTCCGGAGTGTACTTGCCCCCTCCAAGCACAACAACAGTCTTACTTTGTCCTTGCCAAAGGTCAAAGGTGCCTCAAAGCCAGGCACCGTCTTGTAGTCGTCCGCGGCTGCAGGCGGAGTCTCGGGGTCGAGTTTTCAGGGATCCTGGCACTGAGAGAGACAGACTGGGACACCAAACTTGTAAGGCTATCTCCAAATGTAGCTGCTGCCCTCCATTCACTAGTAACATTTGTTTACCAAAAGTCGAATTCTCCTAGTAACAGCAATGTCGTATTTTTATTGTAAGTCCTGCAACTCCTCCTATTGTCGAGCTACGTTTTGTCTATAGTTCTAATTTAATGGGACAGCACATTGTGTCTTCAGTATCATTATTCAAAATTAACTCCGAGGTCTGCGTCCCACAACTAGCCCTGATCTATATCTTGATCTCTCACGCGTTATTACCTGTGTCATGCTTGCTCAAAAATGCGACTTAGAATATGGTGCTGTGAATTTCCAATCTCCCCGATCAAAGTGGATCCCGCTTCTCAGCTCTCCCTTCTCATGCTCCTGTTAGCCTGCAATTGTTCAAATCAAAATGTTATTGTCTTTTAACTGTCTTTCTGTCGAACCTCTAAATCTCTTGTGTTGCTAACCTATCAACTCCAGGAAATGATTTAAAGAAAGGACAAACGAATTACTCCCAATATCTCCTCATTATTGACGAGTAAGCCCCCCTTTCTTCTCTCACTCCCTCTTTCTATCTGTCTCTGGGTTTTGACTACCTCAGCACCTTATGGCACGTCTCGTGTAAGACCTCGACCACACGACCATCAGGAGAACACTGTATGGTGCAGTTCACTCTCCGCAGGGTATCTCTGCCCAGGAGGGCAGTGGGGGTACAGTCCAATACCAAAACTGGTATGTTTGTCATTTGATCTTTGCAGCAGAGCTGTACTGGTCTTGTGGAAGGGATCAGCTGTTTTATAATCTTGAACCCTATTGCCCGTACAAAATGACCGGACATGGGGGGATGAATAGCGTCTTCAGGCCGGACGCAAGTGAAAGTCGGTCTGCTGTCCACCATTGCCGTCAACGGTTGATTGTTTACTTTCACTGTTATTGTTGGCTCTCGTTCCGGACCTGACACTACCAGCTGACATCCCCCCTTGGGCCCACCGGGCACCTCTAGAATCCAGGTTCCGGGCCCCCGAAAGGGTTCATCGGGCCCTGGGGTCTTGGGGGATGGCGGCTGAACTCCCCTCCTAGGCCTCCTCTGGTGGGCATGCTGCAGTTGCGGGCCCAGTGTCCTACTTGGCCACAGTTATAGCAAGCGTCAGACCTCTGTCCCGGACCCCCTTTGGGTTTCAACTTTCCTGCCTTTCCCCTGGCTCCACGCACTCTGGTGCCCCGGAACTTCGTTTGGTTGCGCCCCCATTGGGGTGCTAAACTGACGGGCACTGCCATGGCCACCTGCGGTGGTTGGCCAGCAGTCAGCGGGGGTTGCAATAAAATTTGTTGGGGTAGGGTTTGTCCCACTACCATCACTGGCAGAATTGTGGTTGCTCGGGTTGATCCTTGCTCCCGGCCAAACGGTGTCCCTGGCATTTTGGACGGCACTTTTTCCAACTCAAGCTTGGCCACCTCTAACTTTTGCAACTGTTCCTCTAGATCCTCCTGCTCTCTTGGTTCCACGCTCCATTCTAACTCCTCCAAGCATTGTTCTTTTCTGGCTTTGATGCTCCCTAAAGCGATCCTTCTCCAGTCCTCCATGGCAACTAGGGTGGAGCGTGAAGTAGGCACAGGGCATTCGTCTACCCAGCTGTCCTCGCCACTTCCGCCCCCCGTACCGCTTACATCTTTCCTTGCTCTTGTCTCTTTCCCTGGGGTGCGTCCTTTTTTCTCTGTTCTTCTCGAAATGCTTTTGATTACGGGGTTGTAGCCCCCTGCTGCCCCTTCTGTGTAGCTCTGGCTATCATCCTGTATCTCCCTCTTGGTGTACCCTTGTCTCCCCTCTGTCGCATGTCGAGTTTTATTCTTCTCATGGGTCAGGCTAGGACGCATAACAATGGTGGTTCTAGCTCTTCTGGTTTCGACAATGCCTTTGTCTTCGGTCTCCGACTGATAGCTACCTTCTTGGTTAACTATCGGGAGTTGCGGATAGCCATTACGTTTATCACTCACATTGTACGCCGGGGGACTCTTAACCGGGGCGACATGTGAGAAAGGTGTATTAACTTTGTCCATTAGCTTCCTAGCTCCTTCCACATTCTTCGGTACATCAGCTGTGATTTCCTCTTTTTTCTGCTTAAGCTCCTGATCCAATTTTTGTCCCTGTTCGTCAAATATTTTCAACAATCCCAATTCATATTCCCTTTTCTCCTTTCTCTTTTCCCCTTTTTTCCCTTTTTTTTGACTCCTGCTTTGTATGTCGATACGAGTACACGTATAATCTCAATTACTTCTCGGTTAAAAGTCCCTTCTGCCGGCCAAGGCCTCTCAATGTCAGGCCATCTCTTATTTCATTTGTTCGAAATTTCTTTAACCCCTTTGATAAGCGGGTTATTTTTCGACACAACCTCTATGGGGGTCACTGTTGGACTGGTAAGGCCCCTGTCCCCCATTTTTTTTTTTTTTTTTTTTTTTTTGGATCAGAAAATAATCAAGCACCAGAGGTCACAAAACACATAAGACAATGCAATCAGATTTTGCCAACTTCAGATGTTATACACGCTCGTTATACAAGAATGTTGGTCCGATATGTGTTTGGTTCCACATAGTTATGACCCCCCAATCCCCTGTGCTAAGATTAAAATTCGAGATGTCACCTGTTTGAAAACAACCGTACATCAGTTTATGTCGATCAGTCTGTTGTCAAGCCCGCTTTGTAATCCCTTGTTCTCGAGTGAGAGTACCACACAAGAGTTTGTGGACAAAATCACACTGGCCTTAAGAATTTCGGTGCGGCGCTCCACGAAGCCTTTCCTCAGACGACCTGGGAGTTCTGTCCGTGTCTCTTTGTCCTCTGGGAGGAGACGTGCGCGTCCACCGTCTCGTATTTGTTATGCAAACAGGAGAAATAGCAATCTCGTTCAAGTTAACGTAATCACTCACTTTCTCATTAGTTGTCAGATGGACTAGGGGCGCTGGCCGCCCTCAACAGGCTCCCTCTTAATTTACGAGCGAACCCCCCTTTCTTCACCTTCTCCCCCCACCTATCGGTCTTGGGCCGAATGTGTAGCGTCCTGCCATAGATCACTGCTGCCACGGCCCAACTCTTTTCTTAAGACACACAGGTACACAAACATTAGTATTTTAGTGAGTATTGCAAGCATGTCTCTCTCTTGCCTATTTGCAAACTGTTCAACATTAGTGCCAGTGAAGTTTCAGTTTCAATCATGCACGTTCGTTGTTAATCATGCACCCTTTGCTCATCCACATTTGATCTCCCCTCGTCATGTCTCAGTTCTCATCGACATTGACCTCTACCGGGGGGGACCCAGCCTCGCCTTTGCGGGCTCCTCGGCACAGCGCCCTCGGACAAGGGGGGGGGTCAGCGTATCAATGTTGACGCCACGGGCTGGCCAGGCCCGCGCGTCTCGCCGGCCCCCACCTTTGCCGACAGAGCACCATTCCGCGCCTTGGAGCACCCAGGGCCCCCTCCTTTCTCCTCACACTGCCGTCTCCCTTCCCCCATGCGTGTGCACATAAACGCACACACACCGAGCGCGCACACAACCTCACATGCACACACCCATCCGCGCGCACGCACACCCCATACACCAAGCGCACACACCGCTTAGACGAACGACGACAACTGACAGAAACTTTACAGACATTACGCACAACATAGAACACAGACAAAGGGATTCGAATCCATCTCTCATGTAGCTTCTCACTAACCGCTTCCATGTGGTTTGGTCATTCTGTGTCTTCTTACCGTGCGCAGGTGCACGTACAAACATGCCCTTTGCACTTCTTGTCTTTGTTTCCCCTAAGAGCGCTTTGCATTTCCCCTTATACTGCAGATTTTTAACTTCAGTGTGCACACAAATTACTTTTCTTACATGGTATACCAAATGTAACCCCCCTGAGGCCTCTTTTTTCCACGTTTTCCAATTTCTATCGGCTGCCCACTCCTCCGCTCTGCCAATTGCGGTCTGCTGCAAGCCGTAAATTTTATCAGACTTTGACAGGAGTGTGTGCTATTACAGTGCGCCTCGCCAATCGGAATCGGACCGTGACGACTTGGGTACAACCGCAGCGCACCGGTTCGCCCCGGTAAGTTGCCCGAAGAGTATCTCTCTAAGCGGCTAACGCACCAGCTGTCAGCCGGGGGAACCTTGCAACCCGCACAAACTCCTAATCTGATCAGTGCTCAAATAACGTGGTCTGCGCGCATCATCCTTCTCGGCACCCTGGTCCCAGACCCAGCCGGTAATTTTCCCACATTCGTTCACACGGTTACGGATGCCAAGGCTGCCCATTCCTCCGCTTTGCCAATTGCGGTCTGCAGCACGCCTCCCTTTTTCGTGCGACCTATATATAGAGACAAATGCCCCCACCGAACATCTCAACCACATTGAGTGTGATCTCAACTACATTGAATGTGATCTCAACGTCCCAGCACGACCCCGGGAATTGTGCCTCCGGTGGCTTGGTGGTGCCCGTCTCTTGTCGCACACAGTGTTCAATCGTACCTGTGTTTCCGCCTCAATCACACAGCTAAAATTTCCATCCTCCATCGGATCTGTAGCCAAAACAAAGTCCACGTTTTATGGGACTTTCTATTATTCTTCTCTCGTGACAGCCGATCAGCGATGTCCCAGACATCCTGTCCTGTTTCACGTGCCCTCTCTCGGAGCATTTTCTTTCTCATTCATCATTCACACCAGACATGTCACTCACACTGTTGTGCACATTCCCCATTAAGTTTTATGCAATTTTCCCATTTTTATTTGCCTTTTTTCTTTTTTCTATTTTTATTGAACATTTTCATTTTTCTATTGGGGCTACTCCCCCCTTTCAAACTCCACATCTCGTCGACATCCAGCTAGGGGAGACCAATCCCCCCCCTTTTTGCCAGCCACTGGCACACCAGGCCCGTTAACTGTCCCGCTCAGGAGCCACTCCATCCCCCCCCACACCAGGCACGAGCACATTGCGATACTGTGAGTGGAAGCTTCTCACCTCAAACTCAGCCTGCCGGCCGGACGCTCGATGCTCGCACCCAGGCGGGCGAGGGTTCCCCGAAGGACAAGAGAACTGTTCGTGACGCCAAAATTGTGGTGAATTCTCTTCGATGGTCAGCTGGTCTTCCAAACAAGATGGTGAAAAAGTGGCTGGCTTGGGGAAGGAAAACTTCAGTCACACATGGCTGATTGGGGAAAGATTTTATTCAACCGATGTCAGAGAGAAGTGTCTCGCGCCCTAGCCAAGATGTCGAGTTCCCTTTGTCTACCCTCGTCCTAAACCTTATACTCTTGCGCTTCCCTCCACGCGGGAGCGCGCGGATGGGGCTGTTGGCTGACCTATGACCCCGCAGTTGCCTCCTCAGCTCTACATCATGTGTATCTTAGCAGTTGTTAATGGAAGCCAGATGTGTCTGGCGCCAACGAGTCTACCTTCCTGGACCAAGCCCTAAACAATACCACACGAACCTGACCCGAACATGCCCTGGTCGTACTTAGGCTTACTAGTGAGATATACATTGCATGATACCAGAATAAAAATTCACAACACACCCGAGAGCGTTTTTTTCGATGCCAACCTAACCAGAGTGACGGGAGCGGCACAATTCAGAAAAAGTGCTCAGCTCGCCGAGAAAATGCGATTTAAGCAATAAAATTAAAAATGCTTATAAAATATAAACAAAACGTTGGAGGTGGTCATTTCTTAATGCGCAGTAATAAACTCGGCACTCTAAAGCACCCGAGAGCGTTTTTTTCGATGCCAACCTAACCAGAGTGACGGGAGCGGCACAATTCAGAAAAAGTGCTCAGCTCGCCGAGAAAATGCGATTTAAGCAATAAAATTAAAAATGCTTATTAAACATAAACCAAACGTTGGAGGTGGTCATTTCTTCATGCGCAGTGATAAACTCGGCACTCTAAAGCACCCGAGAGCGTTTTTTTCGATGCCAACCTAACCAGAGTGACGGGAGCGGCACAATTCAGAAAAAGTGCTCAGCTCGCCGAGAAAATGCGATTTAAGCAATAAAATTAAAAATGCTTATTAAACATAAACCAAACGTTGGAGGTGGTCATTTCTTCATGCGCAGTGAATAACTCGGCACTCTAAAGCACCCGAGAGCGTTTTTTTCGATGCCAACCTAACCAGAGTGACGGGAGCGGCACAATTCAGAAAAAGCGCTCAGCTCGCCGAGAAAATGCGATTTAAGCAATAAAATTAAAAATGTTTATAAAACATAAACCAAACGTTGGAGGTGGTCATTTCTTAATGCGCAGTAATAAACTCGGCACTCTAAAGCACCCGAGAGCGTTTTTTTCGATGCCAACCTAACCAGAGTGACGGGAGCGGCACAATTCAGAAAAAGTGCTCAGCTCGCCGAGAAAATGCGATTTAAGCAATAAAATTAAAAATGCTTATAAAACATAAACCAAACGTTGGAGGTGGTCATTTCTTAATGCGCAGTAATAAACTCGGCACTCTAAAGCACCCAAGAGCGTTTTTTTCGATGCCAACCTAACCAGAGTGACGGGAGCGGCACAATTCAGAAAAAGTGCTCAGCTCGCCGAGAAAATGCGATTTAAGCAATAAAATTAAAAATGCTTATTAAACATAAACCAAACGTTGGAGGTGGTCATTTCTTCATGCGCAGTGAATAACTCGGCACTCTAAAGCACCCGATAGCGTTTTTTTCGATGCCAACCTAACCAGAGTGACGGGAGCGGCACAATTCAGAAAAAGTGCTCAGCTCGCCGAGAAAATGCGATTTAAGCAATAAAATTAAAAATGCTTATAAAACATAAACCAAACGTTGGAGGTGGTCATTTCTTATTGCGCAGTAATAAACTCGGCACTCTAAAGCACCCGAGAGCGTTTTTTTCGATGCCAACCTAACCAGAGTGACGGGAGCGGCACAATTCAGAAAAAGTGCTCAGCTCGCCGAGAAAATGCGATTTAAGCAATAAAATTAAAAATGCTTATAAAACATAAACCAAACGTTGGAGGTGGTCATTTCTTAATGCGCAGTAATAAACTCGGCACTCTAAAGCACCCGAGAGCGTTTTTTTCGATGCCAACCTAACCAGAGTGACGGGAGCGGCACAATTCAGAAAAAGCGCTCAGCTCGCCGAGAAAATGCGATTTAAGCAATAAAATTAAAAATGCTTATAAAACATAAACCAAACGTTGGAGGTGGTCATTTCTTCGTGCGCAGTGAATAACTCGGCACTCTAAAGCACCCGAGAGCGTTTTTTTCGATGCCAACCTAACCAGAGTGACGGGAGCGGCACAATTCAGAAAAAGTGCTCAGCTCGCCGAGAAAATGCGATTTAAGCAATAAAATTAAAAATGCTTATAAAACATAAACCAAACGTTGGAGGTGGTCATTTCTTAATGCGCAGTAATAAACTCGGCACTCTAAAGCACCCGAGAGCGTTTTTTTCGATGCCAACCTAACCAGAGTGACGGGAGCGGCACAATTCAGAAAAAGTGCTCAGCTCGCCGAGAAAATGCGATTTAGGCAATAAAATTAAAAATGCTTATAAAACATAAACCAAACGTTGGAGGTGGTCATTTCTTAATGCGCAGTAATAAACTCGGCACTCTAAAGCACCCGAGAGCGTTTTTTTCGATGCCAACCTAACCAGAGTGACGGGAGCGGCACAATTCAGAAAAAGCGCTCAGCTCGCCGAGAAAATGCGATTTAAGCAATAAAATTAAAAATGCTTATAAAACATAAACCAAACGTTGGAGGTGGTCATTTCTTCATGCGCAGTGAATAACTCGGCACTCTAAAGCACCCGAGAGCGTTTTTTTCGATGCCAAGTGACGGGAGCGGCACAATTCAGAAAAAGTGCTCAGCTCGCCGAGAAAATGCGATTTAAGCAATAAAATTAAAAATGCTTATAAAACATAAACCAAACGTTGGAGGTGGTCATTTCTTAATGCGCAGTAATAAACTCGGCACTCTAAAGCACCCGAGAGCGTTTTTTTCGATGCCAACCTAACCAGAGTGACGGGAGCGGCACAATTCAGAAAAAGTGCTCAGCTCGCCGAGAAAATGCGATTTAAGCAATAAAATTAAAAATGCTTATAAAACATAAACCAAACGTTGGAGGTGGTCATTTCTTAATGCGCAGTAATAAACTCGGCACTCTAAAGCACCCGAGAGCGTTTTTTTCGATGCCAACCTAACCAGAGTGACGGGAGCGGCACAATTCAGAAAAAGCGCTCAGCTCGCCGAGAAAATGCGATTTAAGCAATAAAATTAAAAATGCTTATAAAACATAAACCAAACGTTGGAGGTGGTCATTTCCTAATGCGCAGTAATAAACTCGGCACTCTAAAGCACCCGAGAGCGTTTTTTTCGATGCCAACCTAACCAGAGTGACGGGAGCGGCACAATTCAGAAAAAGTGCTCAGCTCGCCGAGAAAATGCGATTTAAGCAATAAAATTAAAAATGCTTATAAAACATAAACCAAACGTTGGAGGTGGTCATTTCTTAATGCGCAGTAATAAACTCGGCACTCTAGAGCACCCGAGAGCGTTTTTTTCGATGCCAACCTAACCAGAGTGACGGGAGCGGCACAATTCAGAAAAAGTGCTCAGCTCGCCGAGAAAATGCGATTTAAGCAATAAAATTAAAAATGCTTATAAAACATAAACCAAACGTTGGAGGTGGTCATTTCTCAATGCGCAGTAATAAACTCGGCACTCTAAAGCACCCGAGAGCGTTTTTTTCGATGCCAACTTAACCAGAGTGACGGGAGCGGCACAATTCAGAAAAAGTGCTCAGCTCGCCGAGAAAATGCGATTCAAGCAATAAAATTAAAAATGCTTATAAAACATAAACCAAACGTTGGAGGTGGTCATTTCTTAATGCGCAGTAATAAACTCGGCACTCTAAAGCACCCGAGAGCGTTTTTTTCGATGCCAACCTAACCAGAGTGACGGGAGCGGCACAATTCAGAAAAAGCGCTCAGCTCGCCGAGAAAATGCGATTTAAGCAATAAAATTAAAAATGCTTATAAAACATAAACCAAACGTTGGAGGTGGTCATTTCTTCATGCGCAGTGATAAACTCGGCACTCTAAAGCACCCGAGAGCGTTTTTTTCGATGCCAACCTAACCAGAGTGACGGGAGCGGCACAATTCAGAAAAAGTGCTCAGCTCGCCGAGAAAATGCGATTCAAGCAATAAAATTAAAAATGCTTATTAAACATAAACCAAACGTTGGAGGTGGTCATTTCTTCATGCGCAGTGAATAACTCGGCACTCTAAAGCACCCGAGAGCGTTTTTTTCGATGCCAACCTAACCAGAGTGACGGGAGCGGCACAATTCAGAAAAAGTGCTCAGCTCGCCGGGAAAATGCAATTTAAGCAATAAAATTAAAAATGCTTATAAAACATAAACCAAACGTTGGAGGTGGTCATTTCTTAATGCGCAGTAATAAACTCGGCACTCTAAAGCACCCGAGAGCGTTTTTTTCGATGCCTACCTACAGAGTGACGGGAGCGGCACAATTCAGAAAAAGTGCTCAGCTCGCCGAGAAAATGCGATTTAAGCAATAAAATTAAAAATGCTTATTAAACATAAACCAAACGTTGGAGGTGGTCATTTCTTAATGCGCAGTGAAT
>NC_083752.1:12898756-12903756 GCF_033458585.1 Syngnathus typhle
CCTCGGTCGGCCACAAACGGCGAAAAATCAGCCTCTCATTCTGGAGCTCGTGCCAACTTTGGCGAATATTTTCTAAGTGCCAACGGCTCTTGCGCCGTAATGTGTCCGCTTTGCCTGGTTCCCTCGGTCGGCCACAAATAGCGAAAAAATCAGCCTCTCCTTCTGGAGCTCGCCTAAGTGCCAACGGCTCTTGCGCCGTAATGTGTCCGCTTTGTCTGGTTCCCTCGGTCGGCCACAAACGGCGAAAAATCAGCCTCTCATTCTGGAGCTCGTGCCAACTTTGGCGAATATTTTCTAAGTGCCAACGGCTCTTGCGCCGTAATGTGTCCGCTTTGCCTGGTTCCCTCGGTCGGCCACAAATAGCGAAAAAATCAGCCTCTCCTTCTGGAGCTCGCCTAAGTGCCAACGGCTCTTGCGCCGTAATGTGTCCGCTTTGCCTGGTTCCCTCGGTCGGCCACAAACGGCGAAAAATCAGCCTCTCATTCTGGAGCTCGTGCCAACTTTGGCGAATATTTTCTAAGTGCCAACGGCTCTTGCGCCGTAATGTGTCCGCTTTGCCTGGTTCCCTCGGTCGGCCACGAACGGCGAAAAACCAGCCTCTCCTTCTGGAGCTCGCCTAAGTGCCAACGGCTCTTGCGCCGTAATGTGTCCGCTTTGCCTGGTTCCCTCGGTCGGCCACAAACGGCGAAAAATCAGCCTCTCCTTCTGGAGCTCGCCTAAGTGCCAACGGCTCTTGCGCCGTAATGTGTCCGCTTTGCCTGGTTCCCTCGGTCGGCCACAAATAGCGAAAAACCAGCCTCTCCTTCTGGAGCTCGCCTAAGTGCCAACGGCTCTTGCGCCGTAATGTGTCCGCTTTGCCTGGTTCCCTCGGTCGGCCACAAACGGCGAAAAATCAGCCTCTCCTTCTGGAGCTCGCCTAAGTGCCAACGGCTCTTGCGCCGTAATGTGTCCGCTTTGCCTGGTTCCCTCGGTCGGCCACAAATAGCGAAAAACCAGCCTCTCCTTCTGGAGCTCGCCTAAGTGCCAACGGCTCTTGCGCCGTAATGTGTCCGCTTTGCCTGGTTCCCTCGGTCGGCCACAAACGGCGAAAAATCAGCCTCTCCTTCTGGAGCTCGCCTAAGTGCCAACGGCTCTTGCGCCGTAATGTGTCCGCTTTGCCTGGTTCCCTCGGTCGGCCACAAATAGCGAAAAACCAGCCTCTCCTTCTGGAGCTCGCCTAAGTGCCAACGGCTCTTGCGCCGTAATGTGTCCGCTTTGCCTGGTTCCCTCGGTCGGCCACAAACGGCGAAAAATCAGCCTCTCCTTCTGGAGCTCGCCTAAGTGCCAACGGCTCTTGCGCCGTAATGTGTCCGCTTTGCCTGGTTCCCTCGGTCGGCCACAAATAGCGAAAAACCAGCCTCTCCTTCTGGAGCTCGCCTAAGTGCCAACGGCTCTTGCGCCGTAATGTGTCCGCTTTGCCTGGTTCCCTCGGTCGGCCACAAACGGCGAAAAATCAGCCTCTCCTTCTGGAGCTCGCCTAAGTGCCAACGGCTCTTGCGCCGTAATGTGTCCGCTTTGCCTGGTTCCCTCGGTCGGCCACAAATAGCGAAAAACCAGCCTCTCCTTCTGGAGCTCGCCTAAGTGCCAACGGCTCTTGCGCCGTAATGTGTCCGCTTTGCCTGGTTCCCTCGGTCGGCCACAAACGGCGAAAAATCAGCCTCTCCTTCTGGAGCTCGCCTAAGTGCCAACGGCTCTTGCGCCGTAATGTGTCCGCTTTGCCTGGTTCCCTCGGTCGGCCACAAATAGCGAAAAACCAGCCTCTCCTTCTGGAGCTCGCGCCAACTTTGTCAAAAAATTTCTAAGTGCCAACGGCTCTTGCGCCGTAAAGTGTCCGCTTTGCCTGGTTCCCTCGGTCGGCCACAAATAGCGAAAAATCAGCCTCTCCTTCTGGAGCTCGCCTAAGTGCCAACGGCTCTTGCGCCGTAATGTGTCCGCTTTGCCTGGTTCCCTCGGTCGGCCACAAATAGCGAAAAACCAGCCTCTCCTTCTGGAGCTCGCCTAAGTGCCAACGGCTCTTGCGCCGTAATGTGTCCGCTTTGCCTGGTTCCCTCGGTCGGCCACAAATAGCGAAAAATCAGCCTCTCCTTCTGGAGCTCGCCTAAGTGCCAACGGCTCTTGCGCCGTAATGTGTCCGCTTTGCCTGGTTCCCTCGGTCGGCCACAAATAGCGAAAAACCAGCCTCTCCTTCTGGAGCTCGCGCCAACTTTGTCAAAAAATTTCTAAGTGCCAACGGCTCTTGCGCCGTAAAGTGTCCGCTTTGCCTGGTTCCCTCGGTCGGCCACAAATAGCGAAAAATCAGCCTCTCCTTCTGGAGCTCGTGCCAACTTTGGCGAATATTTTCTAAGTGCCAACGGCTCTTGCGCCGTAATGTGTCCGCTTTGCCTGGTTCCCTCGGTCGGCCACAAATAGCGAAAAATCAGCCTCTCCTTCTGGAGCTCGCCTAAGTGCCAACGGCTCTTGCGCCGTAAAGTGTCCGCTTTGTCTGGTTCCCTCGGTCGGCCACAAACGGCGAAAAATCAGCCTCTCCTTCTGGAGCTCGTGCCAACTTTGGCGAATATTTTCTAAGTGCCAACGGCTCTTGCGCCGTAAAGTGTCCGCTTTGTCTGGTTCCCTCGGTCGGCCACAAATAGCGAAAAATCAGCCTCTCCTTCTGGAGCTCGCGCAAGTGCCAACGGCTCTTGCGCCGTAAAGTGTCCGCTTTGTCTGGTTCCCTCGGTCGGCCACAAATAGCGAAAAATCAGCCTCTCCTTCTGGAGCTCGTGCCAACTTTGGCGAATATTTTCTAAGTGCCAACGGCTCTTGCGCCGTAATGTGTCCGCTTTGTCTGGTTCCCTCGGTCGGCCACAAATAGCGAAAAATCAGCCTCTCCTTCTGGAGCTCGCGCAAGTGCCAACGGCTCTTGCGCCGTAAAGTGTCCGCTTTGTCTGGTTCCCTCGGTCGGCCACAAATAGCGAAAAATCAGCCTCTCCTTCTGGAGCTCGTGCCAACTTTGGCGAATATTTTCTAAGTGCCAACGGCTCTTGCGCCGTAATGTGTCCGCTTTGTCTGGTTCCCTCGGTCGGCCACAAATAGCGAAAAATCAGCCTCTCCTTCTGGAGCTCGCGCAAGTGCCAACGGCTCTTGCGCCGTAAAGTGTCCGCTTTGTCTGGTTCCCTCGGTCGGCCACAAATAGCGAAAAATCAGCCTCTCCTTCTGGAGCTCGTGCCAACTTTGGCGAATATTTTCTAAGTGCCAACGGCTCTTGCGCCGTAATGTGTCCGCTTTGTCTGGTTCCCTCGGTCGGCCACAAATAGCGAAAAATCAGCCTCTCCTTCTGGAGCTCGCGCAAGTGCCAACGGCTCTTGCGCCGTAAAGTGTCCGCTTTGTCTGGTTCCCTCGGTCGGCCACAAATAGCGAAAAATCAGCCTCTCCTTCTGGAGCTCGTGCCAACTTTGGCGAATATTTTCTAAGTGCCAACGGCTCTTGCGCCGTAATGTGTCCGCTTTGTCTGGTTCCCTCGGTCGGCCACAAATAGCGAAAAATCAGCCTCTCCTTCTGGAGCTCGTGCCAACTTTGGCGAATATTTTCTAAGTGCCAACGGCTCTTGCGCCGTAAAGTGTCCGCTTTGCCTGGTTCCCTCGGTCGGCCACAAATAGCGAAAAATCAGCCTCTCCTTCTGGAGCTCGCGCCAACTTTGTCAAAAAATTTCTAAGTGCCAACGGCTCTTGCGCCGTAAAGTGTCCGCTTTGCCTGGTTCCCTCGGTCGGCCACAAATAGCGAAAAATCAGCCTCTCCTTCTGGAGCTCGCGCCAACTTTGTCGAAAAATTTCTAAGTGCCAACGGCTCTTGCGCCGTAAAGTGTCCGCTTTGTCTGGTTCCCTCGGTCGGCCGCAAATAGCGAAAAATCAGCCTCTCGCCCGTCAGGTACCAGGCGTTGGGGTACCAGGGGTAAGTGCAGTACCAGCTTTGGTCTGTTGGTGCGCCAGAGTACGATGAGTTGGTCCCCCTAGTCACTGTACTCATTACCTTTACCCCCAAATCGCAAAATATAGTCAGAACGAGTGTGGGGAACACAAGTTTTGGCCCCGAGAACCAGGCGGCTGGTGTCTCTAGCGATGTGTTCCCCCCCAAAAAGTGTTCACATGCTCGGACAGCGAACCTAGGAGCTACCGCAAAGCACTCTGGAAGTGCAAGAGCGAAAAATTTTCTAAGTACAAAAACTCTCGAAAATTTTCAAAGTGTCACAGTGCTCGAAAATTTTCAAAGTGCTACATGCTTTCCATCCAAGGAAGGAATAGTGGAGGACCGGCCGCCTCCTTAAACACAAGCCGGCGGAACGACGGGGAGGACCGGCCGCCTCCTTAAACACAGGCCGGTGGAACGTTTGGCAGAATTCTTCTCGTGGAGGACCGGCCGCCTCCTTAAACACAAGCCGGCGGAACGACGGGGAGGACCGGCCGCCTCCTTAAACACAGGCCGGTGGAACGTTTGGCAGAATTCTTCTCGTGGAGGACCGGCCGCCTCCTTAAACACAGGCCGGTGGGAACGGTTGGCAGAATTGCGTGACGGCCGCCTGCTCCCGGCGTCCGCACGTGAACGAACACCCCCTCCCGGGGACGGCCGTCTGCTCCCGACCGCCGTCCTTCACCCCCTCACCTTCCGGACCCCCGTCTGCTCCCGGCGGGCCTCCGAGTACCCCCACCTTCTCCCGAACTGACCGACAGGCAATGAGACCCGCCTTGGTAGGGCCCCCACCGGCCCCGGCTCGCGCCGGCGTTGGGTGGACGGTTCCTCCCCACTTGCGGGTCGCTCTCCACGGAGGACCGGTCGCCTCACTAAACATAGGCCGGGCGAAAATCTGCGAATGTTATACATCCAAGGAGGGAGGACCGGCCGCCTCCTTAAACCACCGGCCGGGCGAAAATATGCGAATGTTATACATCCAAGGAGGGAGGACCGGTCGCCTCACTAAACATAGGCCG
>NC_083752.1:12916256-12920015 GCF_033458585.1 Syngnathus typhle
CCGACCGCCACCCCCCGACCGCCACAAGGCGACCGCCACAAGGCGACCGCCACCGGCCCCAAGCGCCAGCCCCGACCGCCACCCCCCGACCGCCACAAGGCGACCGCCACAAGGCGTTAGTGGCCGCGCCCGGTACTTTACTGGACCCTATTTGGCCCGCGGACCGGCCGGCGTCGCTTCCTTGAATGCTTAGCCGCCTTTCGAGCTGCCATGCCGGGCTTGAGTTAGTGGTTTGCGCCCGGTACTTTACTGGACCCTATTTGGCCCGCGGACCGGCCGGCGTCGCTTCCTTGAATGCTTAGCCGCCTTTCGAGCTGCCATGCCGGGCTTGAGTTAGTGGTTTGCGCCCGGTACTCTACGTTAAAAGTCAGGCGGAACGGCTCTGAAGCTCCAGACGGTGCTTCCTTGAATGCTTAGCCGCCTTTCGAGCTGCCATGCCGGGCTTGAGTTAGTGGTTTGCGCCCGGTACTCTACGTTAAAAGTCAGGCGGAACGGCTCTGAAGCTCCAGACGGTGCTTCCTTGAATGCTTAGCCGCCTTTCGAGCTGCCATGCCGGGCTTGAGTTAGTGGTTTGCGCCCGGTACTCTACGTTAAAAGTCAGGCGGAACGGCTCTGAAGCTCCAGACGGTGCTTCCTTGAATGCTTAGCCGCCTTTCGAGCTGCCATGCCGGGCTTGAGTTAGTGGTTTGCGCCCGGTACTCTACGTTAAAAGTCAGGCGGAACGGCTCTGAAGCTCCAGACGGTGCTTCCTTGAATGCTTAGCCGCCTTTCGAGCTGCCATGCCGGGCTTGAGTTAGTGGTTTGCGCCCGGTACTCTACGTTAAAAGTCAGGCGGAACGGCTCTGAAGCTCCAGACGGTGCTTCCTTGAATGCTTAGCCGCCTTTCGAGCTGCCATGCCGGGCTTGAGTTAGTGGTTTGCGCCCGGTACTCTACGTTAAAAGTCAGGCGGAACGGCTCTGAAGCTCCAGACGGTGCTTCCTTGAATGCTTAGCCGCCTTTCGAGCTGCCATGCCGGGCTTGAGTTAGTGGTTTGCGCCCGGTACTCTACGTTAAAAGTCAGGCGGAACGGCTCTGAAGCTCCAGACGGTGCTTCCTTGAATGCTTAGCCGCCTTTCGAGCTGCCATGCCGGGCTTGAGTTAGTGGTTTGCGCCCGGTACTCTACGTTAAAAGTCAGGCGGAACGGCTCTGAAGCTCCAGACGGTGCTTCCTTGAATGCTTAGCCGCCTTTCGAGCTGCCATGCCGGGCTTGAGTTAGTGGTTTGCGCCCGGTACTCTACGTTAAAAGTCAGGCGGAACGGCTCTGAAGCTCCAGACGGTGCTTCCTTGAATGCTTAGCCGCCTTTCGAGCTGCCATGCCGGGCTTGAGTTAGTGGTTTGCGCCCGGTACTCTACGTTAAAAGTCAGGCGGAACGGCTCTGAAGCTCCAGACGGTGCTTCCTTGAATGCTTAGCCGCCTTTCGAGCTGCCATGCCGGGCTTGAGTTAGTGGTTTGCGCCCGGTACTCTACGTTAAAAGTCAGGCGGAACGGCTCTGAAGCTCCAGACGGTGCTTCCTTGAATGCTTAGCCGCCTTTCGAGCTGCCATGCCGGGCTTGAGTTAGTGGTTTGCGCCCGGTACTCTACGTTAAAAGTCAGGCGGAACGGCTCTGAAGCTCCAGACGGTGCTTCCTTGAATGCTTAGCCGCCTTTCGAGCTGCCATGCCCGGCGTGGGTTTCGCGTCCGCGCCCGGTACATTATGGAAGCCAAAAAAAAAAAAAAATTCTAAGTGCGAGTGGGACCGGCCTGGGGGGCTTCCTTGAAAGCCCATCCGCCCTCCGAGCTCTCCCACCGGTCGTGGGTTGGCGTCCGCCACTGCTCAAAGCGAACTTCAAATTATCTGCTTAATAATGTGGAACACCATTCTTAAGTAGTTTTTCCTTAATTTGGGCTCAACTGGCCGGTAATGATCCCCGGTGTCTGAGATTGATCTCAGTGATCCAAAGAGCCCTGACACGTAATACCATCCATGAGTTTAATTGAAAAACAAAAAATGTAATCTTTATGACACATAAATACAACCGGGTCGTGGGTTGGCGTCCGCCACTGCTCAAAGCGAACTTCAAATTATCTGCTTAATAATGTGGAACACCATTCTTAAGTAGTTTTTCCTTAATTTGGGCTCAACTGGCCGGTAATGATCCCCGGTGTCTGAGATTGATCTCAGTGATCCAAAGAGCCCTGACACGTAATACCATCCATGAGTTTAATTGAAAAACAAAAAATGTAATCTTTATGACACATAAATACAATTTGCATAATAATTTGGAACACAGTGTAGACTTCCAGCGGACCGCGCGCGGCTCGGCTGACGGCGCAGCGCGATCTGGTACCGCTGCGCGGGACGAACACGCCCCGTGCAGAGTTCCAGGCGGCCGGGAAGACATTTAAGCGCTGCCGCTGCAGCTGCGGCGGGGATTTGCCGTCCTCCGGTGGACACGACGAGTAAATACACCAGCAATCGCACTTACACCGTGTTCCAAATTATTATGCAAGTGACATTTATCTCAGATTTTCCTAAATAGTCGATGCAAAATGAGTCAGCATAATTTTCAAGTCATCAACCATTATTTTGATGAATTCTAATTTTATTGAACAAACCTCCGAATGATCACAGAATTTTTAAAAAATAAAAAACTTAAAATGCACTGTTCCACATTATTACGCACAACAGAGTTTTATAACATTTTATAGGTTTTTATGAACTGAAATGCCCATCTTAAGAATTTACAGCATTAGGAGGTCATATTTACTGAAATCAAAAGCTATTTCAAAGAAAAGACAAACAAGTTACATTTTAACATAGGACCCTTTATTTCAATAAAAAACAAAGTTACATTTTAACATAGGACCCTTTGTTCAACAGCAGCTTCACGATTCTTCCATCCACTGAACTTGTGAGTTTTTGTACAGTTTCTGGTTGAATTTCTTGGCAGGATCTAAGAATAGCCTGCAGAGCTGCTCTTTGGAATTGAACTGCCTCCCACCTTCGTAGATTTTCTGCTTGACGATGCTCCACAAGTTTTCAATAGGATTGAGGTCAGGGGAGCATGGGGGCCACACCATCAGTTTCTCTCCCTTTATTCCCATAGATGCCAAAGACGTTGACGTATTTCTTGCAGCATGAGACGGTGCATTGTCATGCATGAAGATGATCTTTTGACGGAAAGCACGGTTCTTCCTGTTGTACCATGGACAGAAGTGTTGAGTCAGAAATTCCACGTAGTTAACAGACGTAATTTGACGCCTTCAGGGACCCTAAAGGGGCCAAGCAGCTCTCTCCCATGATTCCGGCCCAAAACATCACTCCGCCACCTCCCTGCTGACGCCGCAGCCTTGTTGGGCTATCGTGGCCGTCCACCAACCATCCACGACTCCATCCATCTGTAAAGTCAAGTCAAATCAAGTTTATTTGTATAGCCCTAAATCACAAGCAGTCTCAAAGGGCTTCACATAGACAGAAATTGACAATTATTCTCAAAGCATCCCCTGAGCTCTCAAAAGTGCAAGGAAAAACTTAAAAAACCCTACCTGGCCCATCCAAGGTGGCACGGCACTCGTCGGTGAACAGGACTGTCTGAAAATTTGTCTTCATGTAAGTCTGGGCCCACTGCAGCCGTTTCTGCTTGTTCGCGTTGTTCAGGGGTGGCCGAATGGAGGGTTTCCGCACAACTGCAAGCCTCTGGAGGATCCTGCACCTCGTCGTTCGTGGACTTCACTG